>NW_027591437.1:70000-89636 GCF_964213995.1 Mustelus asterias | reverse complement strand
TCCCCCTTCTTTCTCTCTGTCCCCCTTCCCCCTTCTATCTCTCTCTCTCTCTGTCCCCCACTCTCTCTCTCTCTGTCCCCCTTCTTTCTCTCTGTTCCCTTTCTCTCTCTGTCCCCCTTTCTCTCTTTGTCCCCCTTCTTTCTCTCTGTCCCCCTTCTCTCTCTCTCTCCCTCTGTCCCCCTTCTCTCTCTCTGTGTCCCCCACTCTCTCTCTCTCTTCGTCCCCCACTCTCTCTCTCTCTCTGTCCCCCACTCTCTCTCTGTCTCTCTCTCTCTCTCTCTGTCCCCGCCCTCTCTCTATCCCCACCCCACACTCTCTCTCTCTCGCTCCCTCTAATCCCTGCTCTCGTTCTCCCCGCTCCCTCGCTCTCGCTTTGTCTGTCTGTCGAAAGGCTGCTCAGGCGTTTCTGGGATACCAGAGGTACCGTCTGGGGGCCGACTCCGCACTTTTCTCACAGGACTACACGGATCCGAGCCAGGACACGTCAGCCCCTTACGCCCCGTACACCTCCGGTGATGAAGTGGAAGTCCCAGGCTCTTACCAGCAGCCACTCTCGACAGGCGCCTACACCAGCAGCTCAGAGGGGTACCAGACACAGGACTACTGAGCGAGCACTCTGAGGGTGAGCAAACTGACAGCCAGGAAAGAGTAAAACAGAAATGAGAATCTGGCGCAGAGAACCTTTACACATTTTACTGGGCAACCCTTGGTATAAAGAGGAGAAGACTCAGACAGACCAGAAGTGTGCGTCATCACTTTGTTTGAAGTTACATTGTCTTTGGGTCAGGGTTTATTATCCTTCAGTTTGAGTCACGCTTTGGAGCCCCGCAGCGTCTCCAAGTGAATATCAAATAGCTGATTTCTTAGTCGTCTTTTCCGTAAGACCCAGATCCATTGAGTGCAGATAATTTTCGATGGAATGCTATATATATATATATATGTATATATTTATTTTAATTAAAGGTTTATTTATTGACTTGAGAGGGCGCATCAGTCGCTTAAAGCTTGTCTCCTCCCCCCCCCTCCTCCATGCAAGGATCCCCCGCCTTCTCTCTCCTCCCCTCGAGGGTGCCTCTGTCCCTCCTTCACACTGCCTCCCTAAGCTCTGGGATCTGTGCAAAACACACGCGCGCGCGCACACACATGCGCGCGCACACACACACACTGACATGCACGCACACGCGCGTGCACACACATGCGTGCACACACACACTGACATGCACACGCACGCACGCACACATGGACATGTGCGCACGGACATGCACGCACACGCATGCGCGCAACACGGACATGCGCACGCACGCACGGACATGCGCGCACATGCACGCGCGCAACACAGACATGCGCACGCACATAGGCACACACACAGATGCATGCATGCACGCACGCACACGCATGAACACGTGCGTACACACACACACACACACACACATACATACATGCACAGGACATTTATACAGGGGGCTGAGAGGAGGGAGTAAATGTGTGAATCAAGAATCCAGATCCTTGCTGGGACTGAGGTGTGTGGGTGGGGGGGGGGGGGGGGGGTTGTTAAAGGTGCTTCTTATGTTGGTGTTTGCCAGCAGTTAGTTTGGGGAGGGGTGGGGGGAGGTTGGAGAAGAGTGAGGGGGGAGTTTGGAGTGAAGGAAACTTATTCTCACTTTTTTCAAAAGTACAAAGTAAGATGCAAACCATTTTATTTCTGGATCGGGGGGGGGGGGGGGGGGGGTGGTGGGCCGGGTGAGGGGAGCACCGAGGTTTCTGTTAGCTCAACAGGGTCTTCTCGCACCTTGTCAGAGACAGACCCTTCCTCCACTCCCACAACGTTAAACAATGGGGCGGCACGGTGGTTAGCACTGCTGCCTCACAGCGCCAGGGACCCGGGTACAATTCCCAGCTTGGGTCACTGCCTGTGTGGAGTTTGCACGTTCTCCCCGTGTCTGCGTGGGTTTCCTTCGGGTGTCCCGGTTTCCTCCCACACTCTAAAGATGTGCGGGTTAGCTGGATTGGCCGTGCTACGTTGCCCATTAGTGTCAGGGGGATTAGGAGGGTAAATACATAGGGTTGCGGGGATAGGGCCTGGGTGGGATTGTTGTCAGTGCAGGCGCGAGGGGCCAAATGGCCTCCTTCTACACTGTCAGGATTCTATGAGTACAAAGCTGAGTGAGGAGGGGCTGCTGTTGCGGTCCGTGGGCGTGTGCTGGATGTAGTACGCTATCGGTGCGTTTCTGTGGTGGTCGTGTCGAGGGGACTGGTTGCCTCTATGATGACAATGTCTGGACAGTGGTGCAATGCCTCCAGTTTAATGTGTCGTTCCCCCCCCTCCCCGCCCCCACCGCCAGCCCCTCGTCCTGTTTCTTGGGGGTTGGGGGGGGGGGGGGGGGGGGGGGGGGGTTGTGTTGAACGGGGGAGGGTGAGGTCAGTCATGGTCAGAATTCCCGTCATTCGGCTGACCAGTGGTGTCCTGGGACAGGTCCGGCGCACTCTGCCACACATCCTGCCTCACAATGACAACGGGACTGCGGGCAGGTCACGCAGGTGCCTGGATTGGGGATTGTTCCTTTTTTCTGGGAATAGCCCCTTCCCTCGAGGGGATTTTCCATTTGTCCCTGAGCATGAAACAGAAATTCCCTCCAGGAATTATGTCATTTTGTGACAATTCCACAGACGTCACTCTCCGCCACGGATATTGCGTTGGCACCTTGGCCGCGTAGCTGGCGAACTCTCTATCCCTTCAGCTCCTATAGAGCAGGAGGAGGCCATTCAGCCCCTCAAGCCTATCCCACAATTGGATCATACCCGATTCATTCCTTTACTCTATTTACCCAAATTAATTCCATAATCCTTAATTCCCAACGGAAATCTATCATCATAATTTTGAAATTTCCATTGCATCCCAACTCCCAGCAGCTTTTTTGGGGGGGGCGGGGGGAAGAGAGTGTGTGTGTTCCGGATTTCCATTCCCTTTGTGTGAAGAAGTGATTTCTGACACCAGTCAGACTTTTACCCCCCCCCCTCTCCCCTCTTACCTCCCTCACCTCTTACCCCCTCTCTTCCCTTCCCCTCCCCTCTATTCTCGGCAACCAGCGGCGATTACCCCTCGCAACCAAGCATTCCTTCAATCTCCTGAACCTGAGCCTTTACGGCTGGTTGGCAGAAGGGCAGACACGGCACCTGGTGTCCCCAGCAAGGAGTCAGGGTTCCCTGAGGCAGGGAAGGACAGAGTAGATTAGCCAAAATAGTCAACAGCCAATGAGAATGGTGCTACAGAAACAAATGACCATTGGCTGGCTCCATAGTCATCGCCATCGAGGGGGATGGATTGAACACCAGGCGCACAACCTGCAGAATTCACACTGCTCTTAATCCCAACACAACAACACTGAGGGGAACTGTCTGTCCCAAAATACTGTCTTATCAAACCTCACTCTACAGATTGCCTAGTATTGTGTGTACAGAACAGGGGGAATTGCAAATTAAACTACTGATCCTTAACAATGTTAAACGAAAATGTATAAATCTGTATTTCATATAGTATTTTACTGTTGTATTTAAAAATAAAATACCTTTTTATGTGTTACTATGGATACGGGCTAGGCCCAGGCTTTCTGAGGTACTGCTGCCCAGTGAAGGCATCTAGAAACTTCCATCAATGAAAGATAACGTGACTTCAAATATCAAACATGTCTGGTCCATTTCTTCTTCATCTCCGAGTAAAACCCAAGCTGAATGTTGGTAGCACAGAGCACAGCTGGTAAGGGCAGGAGGGAGGTGTGTGTGGGGGACCGGGCTAGCACTGACTGAGGTGGCGTTGTCTCTCTCTCTCACCCACTGCCCACAGCGCATTCCTCTGTCCCACTTCCCCCCCAATCGTCGAGCACTTTGGTATGAGATACAGAGCGGGAGAGATTGGGATGTGTAGAGAGAGAGAGAGAGAGAGCGAACCGCGGAAGGGAACGTGAGAAAGACTGGCAATAAACACCAAAACCGCAATCTTGCCACCGTTCACCAACGGGATTCTCCCATCCCGCCACAGTGAGATTTGGCCGGTCACCAAGGTACCCGACCTCGCTGCAGCAAGAGCGTGGCGTGAACGGGGCAGTAAGATGGCGCCTGGGGGGGGTGGGGGTCCAGATTGACCCCTGCCCGTTCCGTACATTTAGGATTTTTCACACAGACCCATCCCAGGAACCTGAGCACAAAATCCACTCTGAGGCAGTGCTGCACAGTCAGAGGTGCCGTCCTTCAGACGAGACGTTAAATCGAGACCCCTCTCCCATTAACGCCCCACCCTCCCCCACCCCCATTCTTTCAAAGGAGAGCTGGGGACCTCTCCCAAACGTCACACTCCATCTTTATCTCTCCAACAGCATCGCTCAATCGAGGCTGTTTTAGGGTCATTCTCGCATCGCCTTCTGTGGGATCTTGCTGTGCGCAATTTGGCTGCCACGTTTCCGACATTCCAACAGCCGCCCACTTGGGAAAGTGCTTCACTGGCTGTTAACCAGGGGGTTGGGAGCTGCCAAGGTGCGGGCTTGTTCCACCAGCAGCTTTGGGAATTGGCTTCCCTCTTCCTGGGCAGCAGTGACTGTGGACATCCCAGGGTTATGGGAGGACAAATTTGGGCCAGGTTGTGGAAGTGGGGGGGGGGGGGGGGGAGTGCGATTTGTTGCCTGGTGTGACACTGTCCGGAATATCTGACACTCGTAAACATTCCCGACACCTGCTCCCAACGTACATCCCATCCCGGTCCCCCGACTAGAGGGGGAAATGAACAGATGTGAACCATCCCCAGTCTGGTGTGGTTTGTCTGGTCCCAGACTCTTCCAGAGAGCACACTGCACTAGCCACTAACTCATTGCAAATTGTGTGTAGCATTCTGTGTATAGAATTAAATAGTGTATAACATGGAGCCCTGTGTCTTTATATATTGTTGCTGCTGTGTCCCACACAATGCAGCCCGTGTTTGTGCTATGTTGATATCAAATATTTATCTGTAAAATTGTGATTCTCAATAAAATGTTTCAAGTAGATAAAATGGCTTCCTGATTATTTTCTCCCCTTCCCCAACCTCTGCACCATCTCTCTCTCTCTCTCTCTGTGTCTCTGTCTGTGTCTCTGTGTTTTTCTGTGTGTGTCCCTCTATCTCTGTGTGTGTGTCTCTCTCTCTCTGTGTGTCCCTCTCTCTGTGTGTGTCCCTCTCTCTGTGTGTGTCTCTCTCTCTGTGTGTGTCCCTCTCTCTGTGTGTGTCCCTCTCTCTGTGTGTGTCCCTCTCTCTGTGTGTGTCTCTCTCTCTCTGTGTGTCCCTCTCTGTGTGTGTGTCCCTCTCTGTGTGTGTGTCCCTCTCTCTGTGTGTGTCCCTCTCTCTGTGTGTGTCCCTCTCTCTGTGTGTGTCCCTCTCTCTGTGTGTGTCCCTCTCTCTGTGTGTGTCCCTCTCTCTGTGTGTGTCCCTCTCTCTGTGTGTGTCCCTCTCTCTGTGTGTGTCCCTCTCTCTGTGTGTGTGTCCCTCTCTCTGTGTGTGTCCCTCTCTCTGTGTGTGTCCCTCTCTCTGTGTGTGTCCCTCTCTCTGTGTGTGTCCCTCTCTCTGTGTGTGTCCCTCTCTGTGTGTGTGTCCCTCTCTCTGTGTGTGTGTCCCTCTCTCTCTGTGTGTGTGTCCCTCTCTCTGTGTGTGTGTCCCTCTCTCTGTGTGTGTGTCCCTCTCTCTCTGTGTGTGTGTCCCTCTCTCTCTGTGTGTGTGTCCCTCTCTCTCTGTGTGTGTGTCCCTCTCTCTCTGTGTGTGTGTCCCTCTCTCTCTGTGTGTGTGTCCCTCTCTCTCTGTGTGTGTGTCCCTCTCTGTGTGTGTGTCCCTCTCTCTCTGTGTGTGTGTCCCTCTCTCTCTGTGTGTGTGTCCCTCTCTCTCTGTGTGTGTGTCCCTCTCTCTCTGTGTGTGTGTCCCTCTCTCTCTGTGTGTGTGTCCCTCTCTCTCTGTGTGTGTGTCCCTCTCTCTCTGTGTGTGTGTCCCTCTCTCTCTGTGTGTGTGTCCCTCTCTCTCTGTGTGTGTGTCCCTCTCTCTCTGTGTGTGTGTCCCTCTCTGTGTGTGTGTGTGTCCCTCTCTCTCTGTGTGTGTGTCCCTCTCTCTCTGTGTGTGTGTCCCTCTCTCTCTGTGTGTGTGTCCCTCTCTCTCTGTGTGTGTGTCCCTCTCTCTGTGTGTGTGTCCCTCTCTCTCTGTGTGTGTGTCCCTCTCTCTCTGTGTGTGTGTCCCTCTCTCTCTGTGTGTGTGTCCCTCTCTCTCTGTGTGTGTGTCCCTCTCTCTCTGTGTGTGTGTCCCTCTCTGTGTCTTGCTCTCTCTCTGTCCCTTTCTCTCTGCGTGTGTCTGTCTCTCACTCGCTCTCCCTGTCGCCCGCCCTCTCTCTCACCCTCCTGCTGTCTGAATGGTGTCATTTCCAGTATGGAGTCATAGAGGTTTACAGCATGGAAACAGGCCCTTCGGCCCAACTTGTTCATGCCGCCCTTTTTTTTTTAAACCCCTAAACTAATCCCAATTGCCTGCATTTGGCCCATATCCCTCTATACCCATCTTACCCATGTAACTGTCTAAATGCTTTTTAAAAGACAAAATTGTACCCGCCTCTACTACTGCCTCTGGCAGTTTGTTCCAGACACTCACCACCCTCTGTGTGAAAAAATTGCCCCTCTGGACCCTTTTGTATCTCTCCTGGGGGCCTGTGACTAGTGGTGTGCCGCAGGGATCGGTGTTGGGTCCATTGTTGTTTGTCATCTATATCAATGATCTGGATGATAATGTGGTAAATTGGATCAGCAAGTTTGCTGATGATACAAAGATTGGAGGTGTAGTGGACAGTGAGGAAGGTTTTCAAAGCTTGCAGAGGGATTTGGACCAACTAGAAAAATGGGCTGAAAAATGGCAAATGGAATTTAACGCAGACAAGTGTGAGATATTGCACATTGGAAGGACAAACCAAAGTAGAACGTACAGGGTAAATTGTAGGACTCTGAAGAGTGCAGTTGAACAGAGGGATCTGGGAATACAGGTACAGAATTCCCTAAAGGTGATGTCACAGGTGGATAGGGTCGTGAAGAGTGCCTTTGGTACATTGGCCTTTATAAATCGGAGTATCGAGTATAAAAGTTGGAGTGTTATGGTAAGGTTATATAAGGCATTGGTGAGGCCGAGTTTGGAATATTGTGTACAGTTTTGGTCACCTAGTTACAGGAAGGATGTAAATAAGGTTGAAAGAGTGCAGAGAAGGTTCACAAGGATGTTGCCGGGACTTGAGAAGCTGAGTTACAGAGAGAGATTGAATAGGTTGGGACTTTATTCCCTGGAGCGTAGAAGATTGAGGGGAGATTTGATAGAGGTGTATAAGATTTTGATGGGTATAGATAGAGTGAATGCAAGCAGGCTTTTTCCGCTGAGGCTAGGGGAGAAAAAAACCAGAGGGCATGGGTTAAGGGTGAAAGGAGAAAAGTTTAAAGGGAATATTAGGGGGGCTTCTTCACGCAGAGAGTGGTGGGAGTGTGGAATGAGCTGCCGGATAAAGTGGTAAATGCGGGGTCACTTTTAACTTTCAAGAAAAACTTGGACGGGTTCATGGATGAGAGGGGTGTGGAGGGATATGGTCCAAGTGCAGGTCAGTGGGACTAGGCAAAAAATGGTTCGGCACAGACAAGAAGGGCCAAAAGGCCTGTTTCTGAGCTGTAATTTTCTATGGTTCCCCTCTCACCTTAAACCTATGCCCTCTAGTTTTAGACTCCCCTACCTTTGGGAAAAGATATTGACTATCTAGCTGATCTGTGCCCCTCATTATTTTATAGACATCTATAAGATCACCCCTACACTCCAGAGAAAAAAGTTCCAGTCTATCCAGCCTCTCATAGCTCAATCCATCAAGTCCCGGCAGCATCTGAGTAAATCCTAATATGAAAGAGAATTCCAGAGTTTGGGGTCCCAGGCAGCTGGAGAGATGGACCCAGTGTTAGAGTGATGGGAATCGGGATCTGGAGGAGGGGACTGAGTGTAGGGTAACAAAGTTTGCAGACGGCACAAAGATAAGTGGAAAAGTGAATCGTGTGGAGGGCGTAGAAGGTCTGCAGAGAGATTTGGACAGACTGAGTGAGTGGGCGAGGATCTGGCAGATGGAGTATAATGTTGACAAATGCGAGGTTATTCACTTTGGAGGAAATAATAGCAAATTGGATTATTATCTAAATGGAAAAAAATTGCAACATGCTACTGTGCAAAGGGACCTGGGGGTCCTTGTGCATGAGACGCAAAAACCCAGTCTGCAGGTGCAACAGGTGATCAAGGAGGCAAGTGGGATGTTGGCCTATATCGCAAGGGGGATAGAATATAAAAGCAGAGATGTCTTGCTGCATCTGTACAGGGCATTGGTGAGGCCGCAGCTGGAATACTGTGTGCAGTATTAGTTCCCTTATTTGCGGAAGGATATATTGGCCTTGGAGGGAGTGCAGAGAAGGTTCACCAGGTTGATACCGGAGATGAGGGGTGTTGATTATGAGGAGAGACTGAGCAGATTGGGTTTGTGCTCGTTGGAATTTAGAAGGCTGAGGGGGGATCTTATAGAGACCTATAAGATAATGAAGGGGCTGGATAGGGTAGAGGTGGAGAGATTCTTTCCACTTAGAAAGGAAGCTAGAACTGGAGGGCACAGCCTCAAAATAAAGGGGGGTCAGTTTAGGACAGAGTTGAGGAGAAACCTCTCTCAGAGGGTGGTGAATCTCTGGAATTCTCTGCCCACTGAAGTGGTGGAAGCTACCTCGTTGAATATGTTTAAATCATGGATAGATGGATTCCTGATCGGTAAAGGAATTAGGGGTTATAGGGATCAGGCGGGTAAGTGGAACTGATCCACTTCAGATCAGCCATGATCTTATTGAATGGCGGGGCAGGCTCGAGGGGCTAGATGGCCTACTCCTGCTCCTATTTCTTATGTTCTTATGTTGCTCAAGAGGCTGTTATTGGAAAAGTGTAGAGAATTGTAGTAGAAGCTGGAGAAGGCAGAGATAGGGAGGGGTGTAGAGATAGGGAGGGGTGTAGAGGCTGGAGAAGGCAGAGATAGGGAGGGGTGTAGAGGCTGGAGAAGGCAGAGATAGGGAGGGGTGTAGAGGCTGGAGAAGGCAGAGATAGGGAGGGGTGTAGAGGCTGGAGAAGGCAGAGATAGGGAGGGGTGTAGAGGCTGGAGAAGGCAGAGATAGGGAGGGGTGTAGAGATTGGGAGGGGTGTAGGGGCTGCAGGAGGCTGTAGAGATAGGGAGGGGTGTAGAGGCTGGAGAAGGCAGAGATAGGGAGGGGTGTAGGGGCTGCAGGAGGCTGTAGAGATAGGGAGGGGCAAGGCCATAGATAGATATGAAAAGAAGGATGAGAATGTTTTAAATTTCCAGTTGAGCTGTTGCTGGGCTGGTGATTGAACAGGGGTCAAGGTGGGAGGGGGGTGGGGCGGGGGAGCTGAATGGGACTCGAGTGAGGAGAAAGGGGGCAGAGGTGGGATCCTGGCTCGGGCGGAGGTTGGAATAGTGTGTGCACCAGTATGAGGCATCAGTGTTTCAGCAGCGGGGCAGAGATGGAGATGTTACTGCGATGGGTCTTAGTGATTCTCATAAATTCTCCCAAATACTTTCCTATTCTGGATTTTTATGGGACATTCCAATTTTTTTTTTAGTTTTGTCCAGTATGGTTAGACATACAAACATGGAAAATAGGAGCAGGAGGAGGCCATTCGGCCCCTCAAGCCTGCTCCACCATTCAATAAGATCACGGCCGATCGGTTTGTGTTGAGTTCCATGCTCCCATCTACCCCAGGTAATGTTCGATTCCCTTAACTAACAAGAATCGATCTACCTCCGCCTTAAAAATGCTCACTGATCCCACCCCCACCACCTTCCGAGACTGAGGCTGGGATTCTCCCAAAAAAATTTGAAGTTCCCAACATGCGGGAAAAATGGGAGTAACTCGCGCTGGTTTTTTTGGTGTGGTTTCCAGAGCGAATCTCCCACACTCCGTGCAGCGCAGAATGCCCCAGCGGGATTCACTCTGGAAATCAGGGGATGGGGCGTATTCCCACTGGAGAGGCCGGCAGCATAGCGCTGAGAGCGCCACGACACGTGCGCCGATCTGTCAGCACATGCGCAGTGGCCCCGCAGTGCTGGCCTCCCGCTCGCTGGCCAGCTCCGTGACCCCGTATCACTGCCCGTTTGACCCCCCCCCCCCCCCATCGCTGGCCTTCCAAGCCATCCCGCACCCCCCCCAACCACACCCTCCCACCCCCCGACCGCTGGCCTCCTGGACCTCCCCAGGCCAGCCCCAATCTTCCCCTCCCCACCCCATCCTGCTGACCAGCCCCAAACCCCAACCCCCGCAACCCAGATGGCCAGCCCGTGGGAGCGAGTCTCACATTCTCCCCACTCCCCGTGGAAGCGAGTCCCACATTCTCCCCGCTCCCCATGGGAGCGAGTCCCACATTCTCCCCACTTCCCCGTGGGAGCGAGTCCCACATTCTCCCCACTTCCCCGTGGGAGCGAGTCCCACATTCTCCCCACTCTCCGTGGGAGCGAGTCCCACATTCTCCCCACTCCCCGTGGGAGCGAGTCCCACATTCTCCCCACTCCCCGTGGGAGCGAGTCCCACATTCTCCCCACTCCCCGTGGGAACGAGTCCCACATTCTCCCCACTCTCCGTGGGAGCGAGTCCCACATTCTCCCCACTCCCCGTGGGAGCGAGTCCCACATTCTCCCCACTCCCCGTGGGAGCGAGTCCCACATTCTCCCCTCTGCCCGGGTAAAGAGATTTTTGAATTCCCGATTTGATTTCTATGAGTGTCCTGTAGATCTGCTTTTCCCCACAAGATCAGAGTTTTTTTAACACAGCGAGTTGATGTGATCTGGAGGGCGCTGCTTGAAAGGGCGGTGGAAGCAGATTCAACAGGAACTTTCAAAAAGGGGGATTTGGAGAATACAGGAAAGGTTAAAATGAACACGGCTCTGGGGGAAGGAGCAAGGTCTTGACTAGTTGGGAAGTGTTTCAAATCATGTACCTGAGGGGCTGAATGGCCTCTCATTTGCTGCATCATAATTTGACATTATATTACACTGTCAAGCAATGCACTGATTTTAAAATTCTCATCCTTATTCCCAGATCTCTTCACTCGCTCTCCGCCTGGCTATCTCTGTAATCTCCTCCAGCCCCACAACCCTCTAGCCTTCAGCTGCCTGGGTCTGGAATTCCCTCCGTAAACCTCTTTGCCCCATCCTTTTTTAAGATGTTCCTTAAAACCCACCTCTGTCCAAGCCTTTGATCATCTGCCCTAACAGGTGGCCAGATGTCATGTTTTTGTTAATGCTCCTGTGAAGTGTCTTGGGGATGTTTTATTATGCAGAGGTGCTATATAAATGTAAATTATGGTTCATATGTAAATGTACAAATTTACATAAATGTAAATTACTGGCTGTAATTAAAAGTCTCTCCACTGGAGGGAGCCAGAAGCCAGGTCACTCAGTGATTGAGGCAATTAGGAATTCTGATGGTTACTATCCCACACCCACAAAAGTCCTTTCCTGCAACATTTCTGTCCCTTTTACATTCCCTTCCTTTTGATGTTTCTGAATTTCGACCAAGATCCGTTGAGGTCCCATCTTCACATTGAGAATAACCTCCATCGTGTTGTGTGGCACTCTCACCGTGCTAAGTGGGACAGAGTTTGAACCGATCTAGCAACTCGGGACTGGGCATCCATGAGGCGCTGTGGGGCCATCAACAGCAGCGGAATTGTACTCCAGCACAATCTGCAACCTCACGGCCCGGCACATCCCCCACTCAACCATTACCACCAAGCCAGGGGGGGGGGGGGGGGGTCAACCCTGGTTTAGTGGAGAGGGCAGGAGGTCGTGCCAGGAGCAGCACCAGGCAGACCGAAAACTGAGGTGTCAACCTGGCGAAGCTACCAAACAGGAACACTTGCATCCCAAACAGCAAAAACAGCAAGTGGATAGGTCAGATCCCGCAGCCAACGGATCAGATCTAAACTCTGCAGTCCGTCCACATCCAGTCGAGAATGGCGGTGGACAATTAAACAACTCACCCTGGAGGAGGAGGCTCCACAAATATCCCCATCCTCAATGTTGGAGGAGCCCAGCTCATCAGTGCGAAAGATAAAGCATTCGCAGCAATCTCCAGCTCGAAGGGCCGAGTGGATGATCCATCTCCGCCTCCTCCAGTGGTCCCCAGCATCTCGGATCCCAGTCTCCAGCCAATTCCATTCACTCCACGTGATATCCAGAAACGGTTGGAGGCACTGGATGCTGCAAAGGCAATGGGCCCTGATAACATTCCAGCCATAGCACTGAAGACTTGTGCTCCAGAACTTGCCGCTCCCCTAGCCAAGCTCTTCCAGTACAGTTACAACACTGGCATCTACCCAACAGTGTGGAAAATTGCCCAGGTATGTCCTGTACACAAAAAGCAGGACAGATCCAACCCGGCCAATCACCGCCCAATCAGTCTACTCTTGATCATCAGTAAAGTGATGGAAGGGGTCATCGACAGCCAAGCAACACCTGCTCAGCAATAACCTGCTCAGTGACGCCCAGTTTGGGTTCCGCCAGGGTCACTCAGCTCCTGACCTCATTACAGCCTTGGTTCAAACATGGACAAAAGAGCTGAATTCCAGAGGTGAGGTGAGAGTGACAGCCCTTGACATCATAGAAATCATAGAAACCCTGCAGTGCAGAAAGAGGCCATTCAGCCCATCGAGTCTGGACCGACCACAATCCCACCCAGGCCCTACCCCCATATCCCTACATATTTACCCACTAATCCCTCTAACCTACGCATCTCAGGACACTAAGGGGCAATTTAACCTGGCCAATCAACCTAACCCACACATCTTTGGACTGTGGGAGGAAACCGGAGCACCCGGAGGAAACCCACGCAGACACGAGGAGAATGTGCAAACTCCACACAGACAGTGACCCGAGCCGGGAATCGAACCCGGGTCCCTGGAGCTGTGAAGCAGCAGTGCTAACCACTGTGCCGCCATGCCGCATTTGACCGAGTGTGGCATCAAGGAGCCCAAGCGAAACTGGAGTCAATGGGGATCAGGGGGAAAGCTCTCCGCTGGTTGGAGTCAAACCCGGCACAAAGGAAGATGGTTGTGGTTGTGGAGGGTCAGTCATCTCAGCTCCAGGACATCTCTGCAGGAGTCCCTCAGGGTTAGTGTCCTCGGCCCAACAATCTTCAGCTGCTTCATCAATGACCCTCCCTCCGTCATAAGGTCAAAAGTGGGGATGTAAAATAAAGTTTATTTATTTATTAGTCACAAGTAAGGCTTACATTAACACTGCAATGAAGTTACTGTGAAATTCCCCGAGTCGTCAGACTGTGGAAGGAAACCGGAGCACCCGGAGGAAACCCACGCAGACACGGGGAGAAAGTGCAGACTCCACACAGACAGTGACCCGAGCCGGGAATCGAACCCGGGTCCCTGGCGCTGTGAAGCAGCAGTGCTAACCACTGTGCCGCCCCCATGTTTGCTGATGATTGCACAACGTTCAGCACCATTCGCAACTCCTCAGATACTGAAGCGGTCCATGCCCAAATGCAGTTAAGACCCAGACAATATCCAGGCTCGAGCTGACAAGTGGCAAAGAACATTAACTCCATAGAAGTGCCAGGCAATGACTATCTCACCTAATCCCCCACTATCAACATCCTGGGGGTGACCATTGACCAGAAACTGATCTGGACCCAGCCATAGAAATACTATGACTACCAGAACAGGTCAGAGGCTGGGAATACTGCGGCGAGTAACTCACCTCCTGACTCCCCAAAGCCTGTCCACCATCTACAAGGCACAAGTCAGGAGTGTGATGGAATACTCCCCACAGGGAGTACAGGGAATTAGGGAGACAGCTGAGAAAGAGGAAAGCAAAGGTAGTAATCTCAGGATTACTGCCTGTGCCACGGGAAGGTGAGGGCAGGAATGGAGTGAGGTGGAGGATGAATGTGTGGCTGAGGGACTGGTGCAGGGGGCAGGGATTCAGGTTCCTGGACCATTGGGACCTCTTTAGGGGCAGGGGTGATCTGTATACAAAAAACGGGTGGAACTTGAATCACACGGGGACCAATATCCTGGCCGGTAGGTTGGCTAAGGCTACTGGGGAGAATTTAAACTAGATAGGTTGGGGGGAGGGGAGCTAGAAGAGTTGACTAGGATCAAGGAACTAATTGATGGGGGGGAGGATGCAGGGCTAAGGGGAATTACAAAATTAATGGTAGAAGAGACGGTGCAAGTGAATGAAGGCGGTAATTTAGATAAGGGAGTAGAGGGAGAGGGTGTTCGCGACTCATCAAAGCGGGTCCAGATAAAAGCTGGAATAAGGACACTTTGCCTGAATGCACGCAGCATTCGGAACAAGGTGAATGAGTTGATGGTGCAAATCAGCACAAGTGGGTACGATCTAGTGGCCATTACAGAAACGTGGCTGAAAGGTGACCAGGACTGGGAGATGAATATCCAGGGGTATCAGGCGTTTAGGAAGAATAGACAGGAAGGAAAAGGTGGTGGGGTCGCGCTATTAATAAGAGATAATATCAGGGTAGTACTGAGGGATGACATAGGCTCTGAGGAACAAAACGTGGAATCATTATGGGTAGAGATGAGGAATAGTAGAGGGAGAAAGACACTAGTAGGTGTGGTATATAGGCCCCCAAATAATAATGTTGAGGTAGGGAGGGCTATAAACAAGCAGATAAGGGATGCGTGTAAAAACGGAACGGCAATAATCATGGGGGACTTCAACATGCACATTGACTGGCAGACTCAAGTCGGTAAGGGTGGAATGGAGGAAGAGTTCTTAGAATGCTGTCGGGATAGTTTCCTTGAACAGCATGTTACGGAACCGACGAGGGAACGAGCTATTTTGGATCTGGTATTGTGTAACGAGGTAGGTAGAATTAAGGATCTTATTGTGAAGGACCCTCTTGGGTCTAGTGTCCACAATATGGTCGAATTTCTGATTCAGATGGAAGAGGAGAAAGTTTGGTCTCAAACCAGTGTCCTCTGTTTGAACAGAGGGAAATATGATAGGATGAGGGATGAATTGGCTAAGGTAGACTGGGAGAGCAGGCTGGCAGGTAGGATAGCTGAGGAACAGTGGAGGATTTTTAAGGAGATCCTTTTCAGTTCTCAGCAAAAATATATTCCAGCAAAAAACAAGGATTGTAAGAAAAGGGAGAACCAGCCGTGGATAACGAAGGAAATAAAGGAGAGTATTAAAATAAAAACAGCTGCGTACAGAGTGGCCAAAAATAGTGGAGAAACAAGTGATTGGGAAAAATTTAAGAAACAACAAAGAGAGACTAAGAAAGCGATAAAGAAAGGAAGGATAGACTATGAAGCTAGGCTAGCAATTAATATAAAAAATGATAGTAAAAGTTTTTATAAATATATAAAAAGGAATAGAGTGGCTAGAGTGAATGTTGGACCCTTGGAGGACGAGAGGGGGGAGTTAATAGTGGGAAATGAGGATATGGCTGAGTCTTTAAATAAGTTTTTTGTGTCGGTCTTCACGGTGGAGGACACAAATAGTTTGCCAAATATTAACGATAGAGGGTTGGCAGCAGGAGAAATACTTAATACCATTAATGTTACCAGAGAGGCAGTGCTGGGTAGACTAATGGGACTGAAGGTGGACAAGTCCCCGGGTCCGGATGGAATGCATCCCAGGGTATTGAAAGAAATGTCAGAGGTAATAGTGGATGCGTTAGTGATTATTTATCAAAACTCGTTGCATTCTGGGGTAGTGCCGGTTGATTGGAAAACGGCTAATGTTACGCCGCTGTTTAAAAAAGGAAGGAGACAAAAGGCGGGTAACTATAGGCCGGTCAGCTTAACGTCTGTAGTAGGGAAAATGCTGGAATCCATTATTAAAGAGGAGATAGCAGGGCATCTGGATAGAAATGGTTCGATCAATCAGACGCAGCATGGATTCATGAGGGGAAAGCCGTGCTTGACGAACATGTTGGATTTTTATGAAGATGTGACTAGGGCGGTTGATGGAGGAGAACCGGTGGATGCGGTGTTTTTGGATTTCCAAAAGGCGTTTGATAAGGTGCCCCATAAAAGGCTGCTGAAGAAGATTAGGGCACACGGAGTTGGGGGTAGTGTGTTAAAGTGGATTGGGGACTGGCTATCCGACAGGAAGCAAAGAGTCGGAATAAATGGGTGTTTTTCCGGTTGGAGGAAGGTAACTAGTGGCGTGCCGCAGGGATCGGTACTCGGGCCGCAACTGTTTACCATTTATATAGATGATCTGGAGGAGGGGACGGAGTGTAGGGTAACGAAGTTTGCAGACGACACAAAGATAAGTGGAAAAGTGAATCGTGTGGAGGACGGAGAAGATCTGCAGAGAGATTTGGACAGGCTGAGTGAGTGGGCGAGGATATGGCAAATGGAGTATAACGTTGAGAAATGCGAGGTTATACACTTTGGAGGAAATAATAACAAATGGGATTACTATCTCAATGGAAACAAATTAAAACATGCTACCGTGCAAAGGGACCTGGGGGTCCTTGTGCATGAGACGCAAAAGCCCAGTCTGCAGGTACAACAGGTGATCAAGAAGGCAAATGGGATGTTGGCCTATATTGCGAGGGGGATAGAATATAAAAGCAGGGATGTCTTGATGCACCTGTACAGGGCATTGGTGAGGCCGCAGCTGGAATACTGTGTGCAGTATTGGTCCCCTTATATGAGGAAGGATATATTGGCATTGGAGGGAGTGCAGGGAAGGTTCACCAGGTTGATACCGGAGATGAGGGGTTTGGATTATGAGGAGAGGCTGAGGAGATTGGGTTTGTACTCGTTGGAGTTTAGAAGGATGAGGGGGGATCTTATGGAGACTTATAAGATAATGCGGGGGCTGGATAGGGTGGAGGCGGAGAGATTCTTTCCACTTAGTAAGGAAGTTAAAACTAGAGGACACAGCCTCAAAATAAAGGGGGGTCGGTTTAAGACAGAGTTGAGGAGGAACTTCTTCTCCCAGAGGGTGGTGAATCTCTGGAATTCTCTGCCCACTGAGGTGGTGGAGGCTACCTCGCTGAATATGTTTAAAGCGCGGATGGATGGATTCCTGATCGGTAAGGGTATTAAGGGTTATGGGGATCAGGCGGGTAAGTGGTACTGATCCACGTCAGATCAGCCATGATCTTATTGAATGGCGGGGCAGGCTCGAGGGGCTAGATGGCCTACTCCTGCTCCTATGGGGCGGCACGGTAGCACAGTGGTTAGCACTGCTGCTTCACAGCTCCAGGGTCCCGGGTTCGATTCCCGGCTCGGGTCACTGTCTGTGTGGAGTTTGCACATTCTCCTCGTGTCTGCGTGGGTTTCCTCCGGGTGCTCCGGTTTCCTCCCACAGTCCAAAGATGTGCGGGTTAGGTTGATTGGCCAGGTTAAAAAATTGCCCCTTAAAGAATCCTGGGATGTGTAGGTTAGAGGGATTAGCGGGTAAAATATGTGTGGGGGTAGGGCCTGGGTGGGATCGTGGTCGGTGCAGACTCGATGGGCCGAATGGCCTCCTTCTGCACTGTAGGGTTTCTATGACTTCTATTTCTTATGTTCTTATGTTCTTACCTGGATGGGTGCAGCTCCAACAACACTCAAGAAGCCCAACACCATCCAGGACAAAGCATCCCGCTTGATTGGCACCACATCTACAAACATCCACTCCCTCCATCACCGACGCACAGTAGCAGCAGTGTGTACTATCTACAAGATGCACTGCAGCAACTCACCAAAGATCCTTAGACAGCACCTTCCAAACCCACCACCACTTCCATCTACAAGGACAAGGGCAGCAGATACATGGGAACACCACCACCTGCAAGTTCCCCTCCAAGCCACTCACCATCCTGACTTGGAAATATATCAGCCGTTCCTTCACAGTCGCTAGGTCAAAATCCTGGAACTCCCTCCCTAATGGCATTGTGGGTCAACCCACAGCACGTGGACTGCAGCGATTCAAGAAACCAGCTCACCCCCCACCTTCTCAAAGGTGGTGGGGCGGCACGGTAGCACAGTGGTTAGCACTGCTGCTTCACAGCTCCAGGGACCTGGGTTCGATTCCGGGCTTGGGTCACTGTCTGTGTGGAGTTTGCACATCCTCCTCGTGTCTGCGTGGGTTTCCTCCGGGTGCTCCGGTTTCCTCCCACAGTCCAAAGATGCGCGGGTTAGGTTGATTGGCCATGGTAAAATTGCCCCTTAGTGTCCTGAGATGCGTAGATTAGAGGGATTAGCGGGTAAGTGTGTAGGGATGCCTGGGTGGGATTGTGGTCGGTGCAGACTCGATGGGCCGAATGGCCTCTTTCTGCACTGTCGGGTTTCTATGATCAAGGGGCAATTAGAGATGGGTAATAAACGCTGGCGCAGCCAGCGACACCCACATCCTGAGAACAACTTTTTAAAATCCTCATATCCTGGTCTGTGTGCTGGAATTTACACACAGTGTGAATCTTGTCTGGCTGGGATGTCTTCCACACTCAGACAGCCTGGCTCCATAAATAAAGACTGTAGCTCGGCAGGTGCCACTCACAGCTCTGAAACACAGACTCCAGAGACCTGAACACACAGTCTGGGTTAACACTGCCAGTGCAGGACCTTGGGGGCTGCAATCTTTTGGATGAAGCTAAGGCCTGGGGGGGGTCTGTCCGCCCGGGTGGGTTTGAAAGATCTCCAACTATTATTTGGAAGAGGAGCGGGGAGTTATCTCTGACGTCCTGGGGAATAATTATCCCTCCATCGACATCACAAAACAGATGATTGGATCATAGAAACATAGAATTCCTATGTGCAGAAGGAGGCCATTCGGCCCATCCAGTCCGCACTGACCACAATCCCACCCAGGCCCTATCCCCATAACCCCACGTATTTACCCTGCTAACCCCTGTGATCACAGTAAGAAGTTTAACAACACCAGGTTAAAGTCCAACAGGTTTATTTGGTAGCAAAAGCCACACAAGCTTTCGGAGCTGCAAGCCCCTTCTTCAGGTGAGTGGGGATTCTGTTCACAAACAGAGCATATAAAGACACAAACTCAATTTACATGAATAATGGTTGGAATGCGAATACTTACAACTAATCAAGTCTTTAAGAAACAAAACAATGTGAGTGGAGAGAGCATCAAGACAGGCTAAAAAGGTGTGTATTGTCTCCAGACAAGACAGCCAGTGAAACTCTGTGGGGGTTACAAATAGTGTGACATGAACCCAATATCCCGGTTGAGGCCGTCCTCGTGTGTGTGGAACTCGGCTATCAGTTTCTGCTCAGCGACTCTGCGCCGTCGTGTGTCGCGAAGGCCGCCTTGGATACCCCTGTGATACCAGAGGGCAATTTAGCATGGCCAATCCACCTAACCTACACATCTTTAGACACTAAGGGGCAATTTAGCACGGCCAATCCACCTAACCTACACATCTTTGGACACTAAGGGGCAATTTAGCACGGCCAATCCACCTAACCTGCACATCTTTGGACACTAAGGGGCAATTTAGCATGGCCAATCCACCTAACCTACACATCTTTGGAGTGTGGGAGGAAACCGGAGCACCCGGAGGAAACCCATGCAGA
>NW_027591437.1:0-65000 GCF_964213995.1 Mustelus asterias | reverse complement strand
CCTCTGACAATGCGGCACTCCCTCAGTACTGACCCTCTGACAGTGCGGCACTCCCTCAGTACTGACCCTCTGACAGTGCGGCACTCCCTCAGCACTGACCCTCTGACAGTGCAGCACTCCCTCAGCACTGACCCTCTGACAGTGCGGTACTCCCTCAATACTGACCCTCTGACAGTGCTGCACTCCCTCAGCACTGACCCTCTGACAGTGCGCCACTCCCTCAGTACTGACCCTCTGACAGTGCGACACTCCCTCAGCACTGACCCTCTGACAGTGTGGCGCTCCCTCAGCACTGACCCTCTGACAGTGCGGCACTCCCTCAGTACTGACCCTCTGACAGTGCGGCACTCCCTCAATACTGACCCTCTGACAGTGCAGCACTCCCTCAGCACTGACCCTCTGACAGTGCGGCACTCCCTCAGTGCTGACCCTCTGACAGTGCGGCACTCCCTCAGTACTGACCCTCTGACAGTGCAGCACTCCCTCAGCACTGACTCTCTGACAATGTGGCACTCCCTCAGTACTGACCCTCTGACAGTGCAGCACTCCCTCAGCACTGACTCTCTGACAATGTGGCACTCCCTCAGTACTGACCCTCTGACAGTGCGGCACTCCCTCAGCACTGACCCTCTGACAGTGCAGCACTCCCTCAGCACTGACTCTCTGACAGTGCGGCACTCCCTCAGCACTGACCCTCTGACAGTGCTGCACTCCCTCAGCACTGACCCTCTGACAGTGCGGCACTCCCTCAGCACTGACCCTCTGACAGTGCGGCACTCCCTCAGTACTGACCCTCTGACAGTGCGGCACTCCCTCAGTACTGACCCTCTGACAGTGCGGCACTCCCTCAGCACTGACCCTCTGATAGTGCGGCACTCCCTCAGTCCTGAACTGAATATCAGCTTGGATTATGGGCTGAGAGTGAAACTCATAGAATCGACAAAACAGAAGGAGGCCATTTGGCCGATTGAGTCTGAATCGATAACAACCCCAGCCCCAGGTCCTATCCCCGTTACTGCACATGTTTCCCTCCCTCGGCCCCCTGACAGTCAGGGGAAATTAGCACGGCCAATCCACCTAACCCGCACCTCTTTGGAAATATCCTGTGGGAGGAAACCGGAGCACCCGGAGGAAACCCACGCAGACATGGGGAGAACGTGCAAACTCCGCACAGACAGTGACCCGAGGCCGGAATGGAACCCGGGTCCCTGGCGCTGTGAGGCAGCAACGCTAACCACTGTGCCGCCTAACTCCCAGAGTCAAAGTGACCGTGTCCAGAAGTGAAGGTCAAGGGTTAAAGGTGAAGAGGGCCACTTGTTGGAAACTTCATGGAGCAATAATTTGCGTTTTCAGGGGAAGAGCGGATTGCTTCGAGGACGGAAATCTGCCAGAGGAACTCCAGGGATGTGAGCTGTATGGCTCTGCTGTGAATGTAATAACTCTGTGTTGGAATAAATATCCCTGCTTCATTCGGATTGTCTGTTTGAGTCACAGTTTTACAGCTGAATGACCTTCTTCATTAGAACCTGTGACACGGCTGGTTCCCCAGGGGTTGGAGTGATGACACTTTCTCAAACATGGGGGAGCAGGAGACAGACAGAGTGAAAATGAGAAACAGCATCTATCGCAGGAGCCCCATCTCTGCAGAGGAAGCGTGAGCACCACCCATCGATTGGTCTCCGCTGTGTCTTAGTCTCATGCAGGGAAAGTGGCTCCAAGGACAACAAGGGTTTCTCAACCAAAAAACAGCTGGACCTCAGTGCACCGCTGGGGGAGTGCCGCACATCTGGAGGTGCAGTCTTTCAGTTGCGACACAAAACTAGCTGCCTGCTTGGTTTCGTTTATTAGTGTCACAAGTAAGGCTTACATTAACACTGCAATGAAGTTACTGTGAAAATCCCCTAGTCGCCACACTCTGGCGCCTGTTCGGGAGGGAGCACTTAGCACGGCCAATGCACCCTAACCCGCACGTCTTTTGGACTGTGGGAGGAAACCGGAGCACCCGGAGGAAACCCACGCGGACACGGGTAGAACGCGCCTGTTCGGGTACACGGAGGGAGAATTTAGCATGGCCAATGCACCCTAACCCGCATGTCCTTTGGACTGTGGGAGGAAACCGGAGCACCCGGAGGAAACCCACGCAGACACGGGGAGAATGTACAGACTCCGCACAGACAGTGACCCAAGCCAGGAATCGAACTCGGGTCCCTGGCGCTGTGAGACAGCAGTGCTAACCACTGTGCCGCCATCTGAAGGGAAGGAAATCTGCCATCCTGACCCGGTCTGGCCTACATGTGACTCCAGACCCACAGCAATGTGGTTGACTCTTAACTGTACTCTGAAATCATAGAATCCCTATAATGCAGTAGAGGCCATTCGGCCCATCAAGTAGGCACCGACTCTCTGACAGAATATCTAACCCAGGCCCTCTGCCCCACCCTATCCCTATAACCCCAGGTAGTTAGCACGGCCAATCCCCCTAACCCGCACATCTTCGGACTGTGGGAGGATACCGGAGCACCCGGAGGAAACCCACGCAGACATGGGGAGAAGGTGCAGACTCCACACAGACAGTGACCCGAGCTGGGAATCGAACCTGGGTCCCTGGTGCTGTGCGGCAGCAGTGCTAACCACTGTGCCACCGTGCTGCCCACGGGTTAAGTTAACCAATCCTGTGGCCGCTATAATCAAAGCAAAGCAAAAGAGTGAATCTCAGTCTCCTGGACAATAATTTCCCACAATCAACATCCCTAAAACACATGATCCAGATCATCGTTAACAGATCTGTGGGATCTTGCTGTGCGCAGATTGGCTGCTGTGTTACAACTTCAGAAAAGCGCTTCATTGGCTGTAAAGCAGCTTTGAATGTTCTGAGTTTGTGAAAGGCACTATATAAATGCAAGTCTTTGTGAAGAGCTGGGGATCGATGAGATTTCTTCCCCCAGTCAGGAAGGCGTGCTGGTTAGGGTGCATTGACCCGAACAGGTGCCGGAGTGTAGCGACTAGGGGCTTTTCACAGTAACTTCATTGCAGTGTTAATGTAAGCCTACTTGTGACACTAATAAATAATCTAAACAAAACTACTACAGAATGGGGCAGCACGGTGGCACAGTGGTTAGCACCGCTGCCTCTCAGCACCAGGGACCCGGGTTCAAATCCCGGCTTGGGTCACTATCTGTGCGGAGTCAGCACGTTCTCCCCGTGTCTGCGTGGGTTTCCTCCGGGTGCTCCGGTTTCCTCCCACATTCCAAAGATGTGCAGGTTAGGTGGATTGGCCATGGTAAATTGCCCCTTAGTGTCCAAAGATGTGTAGGTTAGGTGGATTGGCCATGCTAAATTGCCCCTTAGTGTCCAAAGATGTGTAGGTTAGGTGGATTGGCCATGCTAAATTGCCCTTTAGTGTCCAAAGATGTGCAGGTTAGGTGGATTGGCCATGCTAAATTGCCCCTTAGTGTCCAAAGATGTGTAGGTTAGGTGGATTGGCCATGCTAAATTGCCCCTTAGTGTCCAAAGATGTGCAGGTTAGGTGGATTGGCCATGCTAAATTGCCCCTTAGTGTCCAAAGATGTGCAGGTTAGGTGGATTGGCCATGCTAAATTGCCCCTTAGTGTCCAAAGATGTGCAGGTTAGGTGGATTGGCCATGCTAAATTGCCCCTTAATGTCCAAAGATGTGTAGGTTAGGTGGATTGGCCATGCTAAATTGCCCCTTAATGTCCAAAGATGTGTAGGTTAGGTGGATTGGCCATGCTAAATTGCCCCTTAATGTCCAAAGATGTGTAGGTTAGGTGGATTGGCCATGCTGAATGGGATTATAGGGATAGGGTGGGACAGACAGTCTGGGTAAGATGCTCTGTCAGAGAGTTGGTGCACTCTCGATGGGCCAAATGGCCTCTCCTGCACTGTGGGGATTCTCTGAGGTTTGGTGACCTGTTACTCAGGTCACCTGCTCTCACCGCCAGCCAATGGCACATTTGGAAGGACTTCAATGTTGACACACTCGGTCACGTTATGGACACACCTTCCTCCGACATCAAGTCCTGGAGTGGGACTCGAACCTGGAGCTTGTGGCTCAGGGGCAGGGACACAAAGTAGTTGGGATGTCGTCAGAATCTATCCCGACGGGGTGAAGACTCTCTCCCAGACTCTGCAGCAACAATCTCGGGTTTGCTGCTGTGAAACGGCAGACAGAGACTGGAAATAATTGCTGTTAAATGGCAGCCAGTTTGTATGTCACGATGTTGCTGAATTTATTGTCAAGACTCATTGGGCCGAGGAAGTGAATTCACCGTTTTTTTTAAAAAAAACCAATTAAACTGCAGTGTCTGAAACAACGAGACGCCACAACGACACACTGAGGGAATCCTGAACTCTTCCTGTCTCTGACTGACTGTGGCAGGGGGATAACCCTTCACCGCCCAGCCAATGGGCCCAATCAGACCATGTCCCAGCCCTGAGCAACCCTCTCCTTGACCAACAGAAGATGAGGAGAGAATTTTGGGTGAGTTGTTGTGATCTGGAACACACTGTCCAGAAGGGAAGCAGATTCAATAATCTGTTGGCCTATCGGAAAAGAGGATGGAGAGTGGGAATAGTTGGCCAGTCCTTTCAAAGAGCCGGCACTGGCACGATGGGCCGAATGGTCTCTTTCTGCGCAGCCTCATTCTATGAACAGAATGGGTTACTGGAGGGTGGCACAGTGGTTAGCACTGCTGCCTCACAGCGCCAGGGACCCGGGTTCAATTCCCGGCCTTGGGTGACTGTCTGTGTGGAGTCCACACGTTCTCCCCGTGTCTGCGTGGGTTTCCTCCGGGTGCTCCGGTTTCCCTCCACAGTCCAAAGATGTGCGGGTTAGGTGCATTGATCGTGCTAAATTGCCCCTTAGTGTCAGGGGGATGAGCAGGGTAAATATGAGGGGTTACGGGATAGGGCCTGGGTGGGATTGTGATTGGTGCAGACTCGATGGGCCGAACGGCCTCTTTCTGTTCTGTAGGGATTCTTTGATCAAGAGCATGAACCCTGACTAATTCCCCCCGTCTTAACCGCATGGTGGAAAATCCATCTCCAGCTTGGATGAAATTGTGTACAAGATTATGAGGGACATGGACAGAGTGGATAGGGAGGAGCTGTTCCCCTTAGTTGAAAGGTCAGTCATGAGGGGACATAGGTTCAAGGTGAGGGGCAGGATGTTTGGGGGGGATGTGAGGAAAAACTTTTTTACCCAGAGGGTGGTGAGGGTCTGGAATGCGCTGCCTGGGAGGGTGGTGGAGGCGGGATGCCTCACATCCTTTAAAAAGTACCTGGATGAGCACTTGGCGCATCATAACATTCAGGGCTATGGGCCAAGTGCTGGCAGATGGGATTAGGTGGGAGTTCAGGTGTTTCTAAGGTCTAGGTGCAGACTCAATGGGCCGAAGGACCTCTTCTGCATCAATGATTCTATGAAATCAACAACAAACGTGAAGAATTTTCATTTTTAATTTCCTGGGGGCTTTTTTTGGAGGAATTACCTCGTAGCTTCCACAAATGGAACACAATCGGAGAATTATTGAATGGTTACAGCACAGAAAGAGGCCATTCAGCCCATTGTGTGTGTGCTGACCCTCTGGAAGAATAACTCACTTTGCGCCTCTCCCTCGCAAATCCTTTCACTTCACATTGTCAACCAATCCCTTTGGAAAGCTTCGATTGAACTTGCCTTCGCCACAGTGATGGCTTTCATCAGGTAATTGAGGTCGGCCTTCTTGAATATGAACCCCCTTAGTTGATGGTCCAATCAGGGAACCCCCATGCTCTGTGTTTAAACAGGAGTGCTAGTTCCTCTGGCGCTCCGGATGGAGACTGCGGACAGGGAACGCTCTGTATAGTGTTGTTGGATCTTGTGAATAAAGGAATTCTTGTGAAGGAACATCCACCTCCGAGGACTTATTACACCCACACTCCCCCGCAGTGCAACCCAGATCCGAACCACCGCAGCCGCAGAGAATGGTTTCCCCTCATATCACCGCCATTGCTTCCTTTGCCAATCGCAAAACTGCGCTTTCGGGTTCTCCATCTCTCCATTTATCTCCTTCAACACCTTCACATCTTCCCAAAGCGAGGTGCCCAGAACTCGACACACTACACTGAGACTCACCCACGGATACATTTATCTAAGCTTCCTTGCTTTTGTACTCTGTGCCGGTGTTAATAAGATCTAGGATCCTGTACTCTGTATGAACCACACTCTCAATCTGTCCTGTCACTTTCCAAGGCTTTGCAGATATACCTTCCGGCCCCGTTGCTCCCGCACCCCTTTTAGAGATGTTTATTTTACTCTCTCTCCTCACTCGTCCAATCAAAATGAATCATTTAATCTTTCTGCATTAATTAATTAAATTACGTTGAATTTATGGAACAGAAACAGGCCATTTGGCCCATCGAGTCTGTGGCAGTGTTTACGTTTCACATGAATCGCTTCCCACCTTTCATCATCTCCCCCCCATCACCCTATCCTTCTATTCCTTTCTCCCGCATGTGTTTATCCAGCTTCCCCCCTTAAATATCTCAAGGCCTTTCACATCGAGCACTCCCCATGGGAGTGAGTCCCACATTCTCCCCACTCCCTGTGGGAATGAGTCCCACATTCTCCCCACTCCCTGTGGGAACGAGTCCCAATTCTCCCCACTCCCTGTGGGAATGAGTCCCACATTCTCCCCATTCCCTGTGGGAGTGAGTCCCACATTCTTCCCACTCCCCGTGGGAGTGGGTTCCACATTCTCCCCACGGGAGCGAGTCCCACATTCTCCCCACTCCCTGTGGGAGTGAGTCCCACATTCTTCCCACTCTCCATGGGAACGAGTCCCACATTCTTCCCACTCTCCATGGGAGTGAGTCCCACATTCTCCCCACTCCCTGTGGGAGTGAGTCCCACATTCTCCCCACTCCCTGTGGGAATGAGTCCCACATTCTCCCCACTCACTGTGGGAGTGAGTACCACATTCTCCCCACTTCCTGTGGGAGTGAGTCCCACATTCTTCCCACTCCCTGTGGGAGTGAGTCCCACATTCTCCCCACTCACTGTGGGAGTGAGTCCCACATTCTCCCCACTTCCTGTGGGAGTGAGTCCCACATTCTCCCCACTTCCTGTGGGAGTGAGTACCACATTCTCCCCACTTCCTGTGGGAGTGAGTCCCACATTCTTCCCACTCCCTGTGGGAGTGAGTCCCACATTCTTCCCACTCCCTGTGGGAGTGAGTCCCACATTCTCCCCACTCACTGTGTGAGTGAATCCCACATTCTCCCCACCCCTGTGGGAGCGAGTCCCACATTCTCCTCCCACTCCCTGTGGCAGCGAGTCCCACATTCTCCCCACTCCCCATGGGAGCGAGTCCCACATTCTCCCCACTCCCTGTGGGAGCGAGTCCCACATTCTCCCCACTCCCCATGGGAGCGAGTCCCACATTCTCCCCACTTCCCCGTGGGAGCGAGTCCCACATTCTCCCCACTCCCCGTGGGAGCGAGTCCCACATTCTCCCCACTCCCCGTGGGAGCGAGTCCCACATTCTCCCCACTCCCCATGGGAGCGAGTCCCACATTCTCCCCACTCCCCGTGGGAACGAGTCCCACATTCTCCCCACTCCCCATGGGAGCGAGTCCCACATTCTCCCCACTCCCCGTGGGAGTGAGTCCCACATTCTCCCCACTCCCCGTGGGAGCGAATCCCACATTCTCCCCACACTCTGGGTAAAGAAGTTTCGCATGAATTCCCCCCAATGGATTTATTAATGACTGTCTTACATTGAATCTAATTTCACATAAACTGAAAATTCAATATTCCCTTTTAAACGAGTGACGTTCAACAAATAGATGTCACGATTAAATTACAAAATTAACAGCAGACAAGCAGACTTGGTTTTGGGATCCTTGTTGACGATGGTTTATTGGTCAGTTTTGTTGCACTCTTTGCCTCTTGTTCTTTCTGTTCCTCCTGAATCAGTGACCCTTGTCTGCTCATTGGTCCACGGAGTCGCAGCCATTGATGTCAACGGTCAAGTGGACATTGGCCTTACAGTTGAAGATCAGTGGGTCTTCAGAGACGGCTGTACAGCTGCTTAACTGTGGCGTGACCTCCTTCACACACATCTGCAATAGAACATTCTCTTATTAAAAACACAAACGTGCCCGCTAACCGGTAGTTAACATTAACCTCAGAGGGTTAACTGATTCACGAATAGTGCCCCCCTTTTTCCCCCCACACTCCCCTGAAGATGGCAAAGTTTCACTGGTGGGGTACTCACACTTGTGCAGATGCGTACAGGCACAGGAGTGTAAGTTTAAGTATTAGTGTCATAAGTAGGCTTACATTAACACTGCAATGAAGTTACTGTGAAAATCCCCCAGTCGCCACACTCCGGCGCCTGTTCGGGTAACACTGAGGGAGAATTTAGCACGGCCAATGCACCCTAACCAGCACGGCTTTCAGACTGTGGGAGGAAACCGGATCACCCGGAGGAAACCCACGCAGACATGGGGAGAACGTGCAAACTCCACACAGACAGTGACCCAAGCCGGGAATCGAACCCGGGTCCCTGGCGCTGTGAGGCAGCAGCGGTAACTACTGTGCCGCGCCATGTGAAGCACACATTCTACTCTGATACGGAGCTGGATCCGTCCCCCCTTCATTAATCCTGGGAACCGGTTGCAGTGAACACCAGCTGCTGTTCTGAACCTGCCGTCAATCTGCCCGGTCTCTGGGACTCTCAGTACCTGAATTAAGGAGATTGTAGATTTGATACGAGGGCTGTCGGGGTTATTGCACCAGGTTTGAACCTGGACAAGACAAAGGAGTGAAAGCTCACCGTCGCGGAATCCCAGTCCTCAATCCGTGGATGATTCCAGCCTCCCGCCAGGATCTTTGCCAGGTCGCGAGCGGCGCCCTCTTCGCTGCCCCCTCGTCGCACATACCCGGAACGCCGGATTCCCTGCAGCAGCCCAGACGCTCTCCCCACGGAGTAATAACCAGGGCGGGATGTCTGCTTGTACCAGCCACAGACTGGGCTGCCGCACAGAAGGTAGAAAATCACAGTCACCACGATTAACACTGAGGCGCTGAGGTGAGCCATGCTGTCACTGTGGCAAGTGGTGTCTCTCACACTCCGACAGACAGAGGCTCTTTATATCTCCCTCTTCACTGTGACGCTTGCTCCGCTGCTGTACTCAGAGTCCAAGCATCCGCAGCAGGATATAAGCAGCATTCCCAGCTCGGCAGGGGGTTAGGGAGGGAAACGGGGCAATCATTCACACTTTGATTTCTTAACTCACAAAATATTTTGAAGACTGGGGTTGATGTGAATTTATTGACAGTGGGGTGGAAATCTCAAAACGTCTCTGAAACAACGATACTGATGAGCCAGGAACACCACGGAAAGGTTGCAAGATACACCCCAAAGAGAAACAGGATTCACCAGGCAGAGAGCTTGCATTGCTTGCCGCTATTAGAGGATTTACAGCAAAGTGCTTGAATGGTGAGGCTTTAGCTCGAGAGGCTTCTGTGAGTGGCATCTCAGCAGAGTGCGGGTAATCCCAGGTAACGTCCTCTTCATTTTTCCCTTTAGTCTTGGTGCAGTTGGGATGGCAATGAGGACAGGAGGTATGCTCCTCCTGCAGGATGTGGGAACTCAGGGAGAATTCCATTGTCCCCGATGACTACACTCAAGAAGGAAATTAGGAGGGCAAAAAGGGGGCATGAGGTAGCTTTGACTGAGAGGATTAAGGTGAATCCAAAGGGATTCTTTAAGTTTATTAAAAGGAAAAAGAATAACTAGAGAGAGAATAGGATCCCTCAAGGACCAACGTGGACACACATATGAGGAACCGCAAGAGATGGGTGAGATTCCCAATGAATATTTCTCTTCTGTGTTTACCATGGAGAAAGACAAAGCTTGGGAACCTGGGAAGGTTAGTGGTGATATACTGGGGACAGTTCGCATTACATGCAGCCACAAGGATTTAGCTCAAATGGTGGAGCGCTCGCTTTGCATGTGAGAAGTAGTGGGATCGATGCCCACGTTCTCCACTTTGATTTGGGTGGCACAGTGGTTAGCACTGCTGCCTCACAGCTCCAGGGACCTGGGTTCAACTCCCAGCTTGGGTCACTGTGTGGAGTTTGCACATTCTCCCCGTGTCTGTGTGGGTTTCCTCTGGGTGCTCCGGTTTCCTCCTACAGTCCAAAGATAGAAACATAGAAAAACTACAGCACAAAACAGGCCCTTCGGCCCCACAAGTTGTGCTGAACATATCCCTACCTTTTAGGCCTACCTATAACCCTCCATCCTATTAAGTCCCATGTACTCATCCAGGAGTCTCTTAAAAGACCCTATTGAGTTTGCCTCCACCACCACTGACGGCAGCCGATTCCACTCGCCCACCACCCTGTGTGTGAAAAACCTCCCCCTAACATCTCCCCTGTACCCTCCCCCCAGCATCTTAAACCTGTGTCCTCTCGTAGCAGACATTTCCACCCTGGGAAAAAGCCTCTGAGAGTCCACCCGATCTATGCCTCTCAACATCTTATATACCTCTATTAGGTCTCCTCTCATCCTACGTCTCTCCAAGGAGAAAAGACCGAGCTCCCTCAGCCTATCCTCATAAGGCATGCCACTCAATCCAAGCAACATCCTTGTAAATCGCCTCTGCACCCTTTCAATCTTTTCCACATCCTTCCTGTAATGAGGCGACCAGAACTGAGCACAGTACTCCAAGTGGGGTCTGACGAGGGTCTTATATAGCTGCATCATTATCCCCGGACTCCTAAACTCAATCCCTCGATTGATAAAGGCCAGCACACCATTCGCCTTCTTAACCACCTCTTCCACCTGCGGGGCTGATTTTAGAGTCCTATGGACCCGGACCCCAAGGTCCTTCTGATCCTCTACAGTACTAAGAGTCTTTCCCTTTATATTGTACTCCTTCATCCCACTTGACCTGCCAAAATGGACCACGACGCATTTATCTGGGTTGAAGTCCATCTGCCACTTCTCCGCCCAGCCTTGCATCCTATCTATGTCCCTCTGTAACTTCTGACATCCCTCCAGACTATCCACAACCCCACCAACCTTTGTGTCGTCGGCAAACCTAGCAACCCATCCCTCCACTTCCTCATCCAGGTGTGTGGGTTAGGTTGATTAGCCATGCTAAATTGCCCCTTAGTGTCCCGGGATGCATAGGCTAGAGGGATTAGTGGGGTAAATATGTGGGGTTACAGGGATAGGACCTGGGTGGGATTGTTGTCGGTGCAGACTCGATGGACCGAATGGCCTCCTTCTGCACTGTAGAGTTTCTATGATTCTATGAGTAGAGGAGGTGATGGGCGTATTAAAATGTATGAAGGTGGATCGATCTCCTGGCCCTGACCAGATGTATCCAAGAACACTGCGTGAGACTAGAGGAGAAATTGCGGGAGCCCTGGCTGAGATATTTGCATCATCGTTAGCCATGGGTGAGGTACCAGAAGACTGGAGGGTAGCAAATGTTGTGTCCACATTTAAGAAGGGCTGCAAAGAAAAATCTGTGAATTATAGACCGGTAAGCCTAACATCTGTGGTGGGTAAGTTACTCGAGAGGATTCTGAGGGATAAGATATACAGGCATTTTGAAAGACAGGTTTTGATTAGTAGTCAGCACGGCTTTGTGCATGGGAGATCAGGCTTTACAAGTTTGTTAGAGTTCTCTGATGAAGTGACCAGAAAGGTTGATGAGGGCAGGGCGGTAGATGTAGTCTATATGGACTTCAGTAAGGTCTTTGATAAAGTTCCACATGGTAGGCTGCTCTGGAAGGTTAGATCACATGGAATCCAGGGAGAGCTGGCAAATTGGATATACAATTAGCTTGATGTTAGCAAGCAGAGGGTAATGGTGGAAGGATGCATATCGGACTGGAGACCTGTGACTAGTGGTGTGCGTCAGGGGTCAGTGCTGGGCCCATTGCTGTTTATTATCTATATCAATGATTTGGATGAGAGTGTACAAGGCACGATCAGTAAGTTTGCAGATGACACTAAAATAGGCGGTATTATAGACAGTGAGGAAGGTTATCCAAAATTGCAGCAGGATCTTGATCAGCTGGGAAAGTGGGCTGAGAACTGGCAAATGGAGATCAATACAGATAATTGTGAGGTGTTGAATTTTGGAAAGTCAAATCAAGGTAGGACTTTCACGGTGAATGGTAGGACCTTAGGGAGTATCGTGGAACAGAGGGACCTTGCAGTTCAGGTGCATGGTTCTCTAAAGGTGAAGTCACAGGTAGAAAGGGCAGTGAAGAAGGCTTTTGGCATGCTGGCCTTCATCAGTCAGGGCATAGAGTATAGAAGTTGGGAAGTTATGTTGCAGTTGTACAGGACATTGGTGAGGCCGCACCTGGAGTATTGTGTTCAGTTTTGGTCACCTTGTTATAGGAAAGATGTTATTAAACTGGAGAGAGAGCAGAAGAGATTTACAAGGATGTTGCCAGACTGAAGGGACTGAGTTATAGGGCGAGATTGGACAAGCTAGGACTTTTTTCTTTGGAGTGTAGGAGACTGAGGGGTGATCTTATAGAGGTGTATAAGATCATGAGAGGCATGGATAGGGTGAATGCACTCAGCCTTTTTCCCAGGGTTGGGGAATCGAGAACTAGGCAAAGGTTTAAGTTAAGAGGGGAAAGAATTAATGGGAACCTGAGGAGCAACCTTTGTCCACAGAGGGTGGTACGTGTGTGGAACGAGCTGCCAGAGGAAGTGGTTGAGGCAGAGACATTGACAACATTTAAAGGGCATTTGGACAGATACATGGATAAGAAAGGTTTAGAGGGATATGGGCCACATGCAGGCAAATGGGGTTAGCTTAGATGGACCTTTTAGTTGGGATGGACAGGTTTGGGCTGAAGGGCCTGTCTCTGTGCTGTAGATTCTATGCTTTATATAGCGCCTGCACCTCATTAGCTGCAAAGCATTTTGGGATGTTACAAGGATGTGAAAGGTATTACATCACTGCATAAAAATCTCACAATCCCCACAAGGCAACAAGAGGCCATTCAGCCCATCGAGGCTGCATCAACTCTGACACAATATGTCACCCAGCCCTCTCCCGACTTATCCACGTTACCCCCATGCATTTCCCGTGGCCAATCCACCTAACCGGCACACCTTTGGGACGCTAAGGGGCAATTTAGCATGGCCAATCCACCGAACCTACACATTCTTTGAATTGTGGGAGGAAACCAGAGCACTCAGAGGAATGCCACACAAACACAGGGAGAAAGTGCAGACTCCGCACAGAGAGTGACCTGAGGCTGGAATCGAACCTGGGTCCCTGGCACTGAGAGACAGCAGCGAATCACATTTACCCAGATTGCACGAATGATGTTCCCCCTTTATACTAAACTTAGCACCAGTGTTTAAAACAGGCGTCAGCGTCTTATCATTGACAGTGACTGTGGACCCTCAGTCAAGTTCCGTACACATGAGGACGGCCTAAACCGGGATCTTGGGTTTATGTCACACTATCAGTAACCCCCACAGCTTGCCTCCTGGACTTGCAGAATTTCACTGGCTGTCCTGTCTGGAGACAATACACATCTCTTTAACCTGTCCTTAATGCTCCCTCCACTCACATCGTCTGTATCTTTAAGGCCTGGTTGGCTGTAGAGATTTGCATTTTAATCAGTATTGTGTGCGTCTCTGTATGCCCTGTTTGAGAGCACATTTCCACTCCATCTAACGAAGGAGCTGCGCTCCGAAAGCTAATGGTATTTGCTACCAAATAAACCTGTTGGACTTTAAGCTGGTGTTTTTATAACTCTTACTGTGTTTACCCCAGTCCAACGCCAGCATCTCCACATCAACAGAGGTGAGCTCAGAACATTGGGGCTTCAATCCAGCAGTCACCCAGTTCCAATCGAGACCCTACCTACCTGTTCAGTTAGGCCCCCATTACTCAGTAGCACCATTCGAAACAGAGGGAATTCTCCCGACGTCCTGGTCCTTACTTTATCCACCATCGAAAACAGCTGATCCTGTTTGTGGGGATCTTACTGTGTACAAATGAGCGAGATCGCAATCCCTGTTTTTTCACATAATTCAAGAAACTTTAAATATATATATATATATTTTTTTTAAAGTTGCCCGCTTTCATGTATTTTGACTTCAGGGTGTTAAGTTTATTTATCAGTATCACAAGTAGGCTTACATTAACACCACAATGAAGTTACTGTGAAAATCCCCTAGTTGCCACACTCCGGCGCCTGTTCGGGTACACTGAGGGAGAATTTAGCACGGCCAATGCACCCTAACCAGCACGTCTTTCGGACTGTGGGAGGAAACCGGAGCACCCAGAGGAAACCCATGCAGACACGGGGAGAACGTGCAGAGTCCACACGATGTGGAGATGCTGGCGTTGGACTGGGGTAAGCACAGTAAGAAGTCTCACAAACACCAGGTTAAAGTCCAACAAGTTTGTTTGGCAGCACAAGCTTTCGGTGAAGAAGGAGCCTGACACTCTGAAAGCTCGTGCTGTCAAATAAACCTGTTGGACTTTAACCTAGTGTTTGTGAGACTTCTTACTGTGCTGACTCCACACAGACAGTGACCCAAGCTGGGAATCGAACCCGGGTCCCTGGTGCCATGAGGCAGCAGTGCTAACCACTGTGCCACCATCTCGAGCACTTTAAGCACACGGCATTAATCACACATCCTTTTTCCCCTGGGCAATCTCTCCTGATACACCTGCAATGGCTCCTGAATGTGTTCCATACAGAACCACTGCTCCACCTAATGTGTCAATACAGACACTACGGGTGGAATTTTACAAGATTTTTTCCAAGTGTCCAGCTCGTCTGAAAATGGGAAAGTTCCAGATGTGTTTTTTGGGCAGGTTTTCAGGCCTAATCTTAGGGCGGCACGGTAGCACAGTGGTTAGCACTGCTGCTTCACACCTCCAGGGTCCCGGGTTCGATTCCCGGCTCGGGTCACTGTCTGTGTGGAGTTTGCACATTCTCCTCGTGTCTGCGTGGGCTTCCTCCGGGTGCTCCGGTTTCCTCCCACAGTCCAAAGATGTGCGGGTTAGGTTGATTGGCCAGGTTAAAAAAAAAAATTGCCCCTTAGAGTTCTGAGATGTGTAGGTTAGCGGGTAAATATGTGGGGGTAGGGCCTGGGTGGGATTGTGGTCGGTGCAGACTCGATGGGCCGAATGGCCTCCTTCTGCACTGTAGGGTTTCTATGAATCTTACGCACTCTGTCTCTGAAAAGATGGGGGAGTCACTTTCAAGCCAGAGAGGCTGTGGTGTTAACTCACCAGACAGCCTGGAGTGGGAGGCGTTGCGCATGTGACCTCTGATGCTGCACATGCGCATTAACAGCAGCAGGGGTCTGACAGACGGACAGAGGGCTGTCAGGCCCCTGCTACTGCAGGCAGCCGCAACTAGCTCCACCCCCCACGGGCTGAGATGCAGCCCCTCTCCCTCCCTCACCGATCACCTGCACAGTGGCAGCGAGACCCCCCCCCCAACATGCTGCCCCCAGCACAGCCCGGGGGGCATCGTCAAGGTACCAGGCCCAAGGGGCACGACTGCCGTGGCAGACCTGAATGGCCTCGGGTTCCACCACTGAGGCCAACACGACTGTTCTCCACCCCCCACCCCACAGTTCATGGGGAGCAGGTGTTTTCCTCTCCGAGGCCATGAAGGGGAGCAAGCTGGGACGACTGCGCGTCGGGCTCACTAAGCAGAAGTAAAGCACCGTTTAAATAAATTAATCAACCTCTTGTCCAGCTCTGGCGAGAGACTGACGGCGCTGGAAATCCGGCTCTCGTAAGACCGCGAGGGCTGAGAGATCAGGCGTGATTCGGATCTCTTGGGTCTCACGCGATTTTACCGGCTGGGCGGGGCAAGCTGGTAAAATTCTGCCCGAGTCTTAATTCCCTTACAGCCCTGAGTCAGTGGCAGCTCTTGCCCTGTCAAAAGTTCCATTCCAGATTTCAATCCCAATAATTTATTTACTAGTCACAAGTAAGGCTTACATTAACACCGCAATGAAGTTCTGTGATACTCCCCTAGTCGCCACACTCTGGCACCTGTTCGGGTCAGTGCATCTAACCAGCACGTCTTTCAGATCGTGGGAGGAAACCGGAGCACCCGGAGGAAACCCATGCAGATACGGGGAGAACGTGCAAACTCCACACAGTGATCCAAGCCGGGAATCGAACCCGGGTCCCTGGCACTGAGGCAGCAGCGCTAACCACTGTGCCACCCCAGACGATACTCCCACTGTGTACCAAGTGAGTGCCACTGTGTCAGAGGCGCAGTCTCTCAGGTAAGATGCGAAACCGAGGCCACACCTGCTCTCAAGTGGAAGCTAAAAATCCCCCGCCCTGTATTTTGAACAGCAATGGCGTTCTCTTGATGCCCTGGCAAACGTTTTGAATGCCTGGTTGTTGGAGCTTGCTGTGTATTTCCTACAACAGCGAGTGTACTTCAGAAGGCATGGCACTGGCTGGGTCTTTCACTGCTTGATCATCACTTGTACCAACACAGACTGATGCCCTGACGGAAGGAAAAACAGAGAGAATTTCACCAGGATGACGACACAGTGATGACCTTCGCATCGTGAAGTTAATTTGTTGCTTTTGAGTGACCAAATTAAACGGAGTACAGAGAAATGAATCACTATAATTGATCCAAACTGTGGTAGCAGGAATCAGGCAGTTTATTGCTTGTTACTCACTCATGAGACGTGGATGCTGATTTGTTTATTATTTCATGATATGCGGGCTACACCAGCATTTATTGCCCACCCATAATTGCCCTTAAGGTGATGGTGGTAAGCTGCCTTCTTGAACCGCTGCAGTCCAAGTGCTGTAGGTACACCCACTGTGCTGTTAGGGAAGGAGTTCCAGGATTTTGACCCAGCGACAGTGAAAGAACGGCCGATCTATTTCCAAATTAGGGTGACGTATAACTTAGGAAATCATAGAATCCCTACAGTGCAGGAGGCCAGTCGGCCCATCAAGTCTGCAAACACCGACAATAATCCCATCCAGGCCCTAGCCCCGTAACCCCACATATTTACCGTTTATTGCCCTGAAAATAAGGGGCAATTTAGCATGGCCAATCAACCTAACCCGCACATCTTTGGACTGTGGGAGGAAACGGGAGCACCCGGAGGAAACCCACGCAGACACGGAGAAAACATGCAAATTCCACACAGACTTAATCTTAGAAACCCTACAGCACAGAAAGAGGCCATTCGGCCCATCGAGTCTGCACCTACCACAATCCCACCCAGACCCTACCCCCATATCCCTACATATTTTACCCACTAATCCCTCTAACCTACGCATCCCAGGACACTAAGAGCAATTTTAGCATGACCAATCAACCTAACCCGCACATCTTTGGACTGTGGGGGGAAACCGGAACACCCGGAGAAAACCCACACAGACACGGGGAGAATATGCAAACTCCACACAGTGACCAAGCCGGGAATCAGACCCAGGTCCCTGGAGCTGTGAGGCATCAGTACTAACCACTGTGCTACCGTGCTGCCCTAATGGGGAACTTGCAGGTAGTGGTGTTCCCAGGTATCTGCTGCCCTTGTCTTTCTAGGCCAGGGGTTGCATATTTGGGAAGTCTTGAGTTGCTGCAGTGCATCTTGTAGATGGTACAGGTTGCTTCCACTGTGCATCAGATCAGTGACGCAGGGAGTGGATGTTCTAAGGTGGTGGATAGGGTGCCAATCAAGCGGGGCTGCTTTGTCCTGGATGGTGTTGAGTTTCTTGAGTGTTGTTCGAGCTGCACCCATCCAGGCAAGTGGGGAGTATTCCATCACACTCCTGACTTGTGTCCTTGTACATTCCCACTAGATTCACAGGCGTTGCCAGTCCTGGAGTGGCATCATTCACATGGTCAGGGGGGGAGCAGTTGTTATTAAATATGGAAGACACCGTGGTCGCAGAGTCAGATCCCATACCTACCGGGGGGGGGGGGGGGGCAATGGTCAGCCACAGGCAGCAGGGAGGGTGCGGCCCACTCCTTCACTCTGGACCGGCTGCTGGAGAGAAACAATCACCAAAGGACAAAGACTTCAAAATGGAATCTGTATTTTCCTCATTTCCGTTGTACACAAACTCAACAACCCCCCCCCCTCCCCCCCCCCCCCCCCCACGAAGCCTCAAATTGAAATTCCTTTCACAAACTTATTTCAAATGAGGTTCCTCAAAACAGACTGGCGTTAGGCGTAAAGTTTTCACACACTGTAATCAGAGGAAGACCAATCCATCGTAAACTCAGGAGATAGTCGAGGCTGCACTGTCTGGTTCTCTTCTGGGACGGGGGGGGGGGGGATTCGGGGAGGAATAAGGTAAATTAGCAAAGAAATAACGAGAAATGAGTGAAAGTTCTCCCCGTTGTAAGCTGGCACCTGCTGTTCCGTGTCTCTCAGTCCCGCACCCAACTGTAATTCCACACACCTTGGCTGTTTGACCCACAGTGCCCCCTTTAGCAGATCTGATTCTTCACCCCAGTGTCAGTTTGAAGTTGACTTTGCAGCTGTCTAAATGCACGCTCCCTTGTACAAGATTGAAACATTTTATTTATTTATTGTTTGAAGATTTAGCTGCCAGGATTGGAGATTAAACATCATGTTGGCCAAGCCTGTCGCGCACACACCGTCACAGATTAATCGAATCTCTCTCTCCATTCTAGAGGCTGATGGGAAACTGCCGTGGGGATTCGCTCTGTAGGAAACACAGCCAGATTGGTGCAGAGCGCAACAGAGAAACTGTGTAAATCCCCAAGCCCCGGGTTAGACTGACCAGACAAGACTGCGGTGGTATTGAAATTGGTGTTACTACGCTGAGTGAGCAGCAGACTGACAGAGTGAGCAAGAGACAGCGAGAGACACAGCGAGACAGAGAGACAGCAGGAGAGGGAGGGAGGGAGGGAAAGAAGGAGGCAGCAAGTGAGAGAGACAAGAGCGCGCGCAAGAGAGAGGGAGCGAGAGAGAGGGAGAGGGAGACAGCGAGAGCGAGCGAGGCATGGCGAGAGACAGCATTTCTATTTCCAGCAGAGGGTTTGAGTGATATTCAGCTGAAGGCAGGAGCATGACAGGAATCTCTGGGCAACTCACACCATGTGCAACAGGGGCTGTAAAGGAAAGATATGAGTCAACACTATAACCCTCTGCCAGAGAGGAGGGGCAGAGTGGCCTCGGCTGTGACAGCCCCAGTGACTGCAAGTCAACACTCACCAACGGGGATCACAGTGGAGTAATATCCGGAAAGGTGCAGCGGGGAATGGTTAGGGTTTCTGGATAAAGATTACCGCGGGAAGGGTTTGGGAAGCGTTTTGTGTTTGAGTGAGTGTACGATGAGTGACTTCTATTCATATCACACCATGCTACACTGTGAGTGAACCGTACGCCAGGAGTTTAGGGCCCCCCCACCACACGTGTCCCCCTCCCAAACCAGTGGGCCGTTTAAATTACTGTCCAATTCTGCAGGACGGTAACACCCCATTGGCAAGAAGAGCCATAAAATCCTGGCCTTGGACTGTAGCACCAGCAAGAGCTGCTCAATCCTGTGACTCTGCCAAAGGTTTCCACAGAGCCGGGAGTTTGCTGCATTCCTCACTGTGTCCCATCCTCCTCTTCATCCTCCTCATCATCTTCCTCATCCTCATCTTCTTCGGAGCTGAAGGTGCCATCGGGAAGGCTGTAGACACGGATAACTTGCTGCAGGTGGACAGAGAGACAGAACAACGGGTTCAGCAGCAAACAGGGACTGGCTCAAACAGCGAGTCACAGAATCCCCACAGTGCACAAGGAGGCCATTCAGCCCATCACATCGGCACTGACTCTCCAACACAGCATCCCACCCAAGCCCTATCCCCGGGACCCGACATATTCACCTCGCTAATCCCCCCTATCCTGCACATCTTTGGACTGAGAGAGAAAACTGGAGGAAGCCCACGCAGACACGGGGAGAACGTGCAAACTCCACACAGACAGTGACCCAAGGCCAGAATCGAACCCGGGTCCTTGGTGCTGTGAGGGCCAGTGTGGGCAGCACCTCGAGGGAGCTTGCACTGTCTCTCTCTCTCTCTCTCACCCCCCTCCGCATACACCATCGCCACACAGGGGAACCTGCACCACTTACAATTATTACAACCTACTGCCAGTAAATGAATCAGCCACACCTTCCCCCCCGCCTGCTCAGCAGGCACAGAAACTCCTGCGGGTTTCCCGTAACTTTTCACTAAACATTCCCCACCTGTCCGACCCACCCAAACGCTTCATGTCCCTGAGCTGCAGATGTCTTTTCAGCCTCTCTCTGAATTCACAGCGTCTCTTCCAGCTAAGTGTTCGGATTGTTACACAGCGGGGCAGCGAGAGATCGCAGAGTGTGAAATCCGACAGGAAGGTGCACACAACTGCCCCCAATCATGTCGGATAATTCAGATTCCCATTGAAATGTGGACTCTCAGAAACACGGGAAAATCTGCCTGCACTGATTGCACAGAATTCCTGTCACCGGCCATTCAGCTCAACGAGTCCATGTTTATTCTCTACACATACTTCCCGCCCCATCCTACGGCATCTCGCCTTATCATAACTGTCTATTCCTTTCACCCTCACGTTTGTAGCTTCCCGTTAAACAGGTCACAGCAGGAACCAGACACTGAAGCAACTGGGTCCCCCCCCGTATTACCCCACGGTGGAGCCACATACACACACGCACGCCCACACGAGCTCACCTTGTTGGGGTCTTTCAGGATGAGGTACTTGCCCTCCTCCAGCTTCATGCAGATGTCAATCACACAGCGCAGGATTCCCCAGGCATTCTCCATGCTCAGGTTAATCTGACTGGCAAACTCGTTGGGTTTGAACTGCTGGGTGCCCAGGATCACATGGCGAGAGGAATCCTTGATGTGGAATCGAGACACATACCTTTCAACAGAAACACAGAGAGGGAGGGTGAGTCACTGTCTGAGTCACAGATTTAACGCCAGTCACTGCAGTAACACACTGTGCAGTGACTGAGGGAGCTCAGGGTTTGACCGTTCTGGCTCCGAGTGCCTTACTTTTGCTGGTATTTTGAGAGCCTGTGCGTTGGAGGAGGAAGCAGCAGCAGCAGATGGGATCACGATACCGTGAGAAAGAAAGGTATTTCATACACAGGATAAATATTGACCCCAGGAAGAACTCCCTGATCATCTTCCAATAGTCACAGGATCTTTTACAAACAGCACTCCCTCAGTACTGAACCTCTGACAGTGCGGCACTCCCTCAGTACTGACCCTCTGACAGTGCGGCACTCCCTCAGTACTGACCCTCTGACAGTGCGGCACTCCCTCAGTACTGACCCTCTGACAGTGCGGCACTCCCTCAGTACTGACCCTCTGACAGTGCGGCACTCCCTCAGTACTGACCCTCTGACAGTGCGGCACTCCCTCAGTACTGACCCTCTGACATAGAACATAGAACAGAACAGCACAGAACAGGCCCTTCGGCCCACCATGTTGTGCCAAGCTTTATCTGAAACCAAGATCAAGCTATCCCACTCCCTATCATCTTGGAGTGCTCCATGTGCCTATCCAATAACCGCTTAAATGTTCCTAAAGTGTCTGACTCCACTATCACTGCAGGCAGTCCATTCCACACCCCAACCACTCTCTGCGTAAAGAACCTACCTCTGATATCCTTCCTATATCTCCCACCATGAACCCTATAGTTATGCCCCCTTGTAATAGCTCCACCCACCCGAGGAAATAGTCTTTGAACGTTCACTCTATCTATCCCCTTCATCATTTTATAAACCTCTATTAAGTCTCCCCTCAGCCTCCGCCGCTCCAGAGAACAGCCCTAGCTCCCTCAACCTTTCCTCATAAGGCCTACCCTCCAAACCAAGCAGCATCCTGGTAAATCTCCTCTGCACTCTTTCCAGCGCTTCCACATCCTTCTTATAGTGAAGTGACCAGAACTGCACACAATATTCCAAATGTGGTCTCACCAAGGTCCTGTACAGTTGCAGCACAACCCCACGGCTCTTAAACTCCAACCCCCTGTTAATAAAAGCTAACACACTATAGGCCTTCTTCACAGCTCTATCCACTTGAGTGGCAACCTTTAGAGATCGGACCCCAAGATCTCTCTGTTCCTCCACAGTCTTCAGAACCCTACCTTTGACCCTGTAATCCACATTTAAATTAGTCCTACCAAAATGAATCACAGTGCCAAAATGACAGTGTGGCACTCCCTCAGTACTGACCTTCTGACAATGAGGCACTCCCTCAGTACTGACCCTCTGACAGTGCGGCACTCCCTCAGTGCTGACCCTCTGACAGTGCGGCACTCCCTCAGCACTGACCCTCTGACAATGAGGCACTCCCTCAGTACTGACCCTCTGACAGTGCGGCACTCTCAGTACTGACCCTCTGACAGTGCGGCACTCCCTCAGTACTGACCCTCTGACAATGAGGCACTCCCTCAGTACTGACCCTCTGACAGTGCGGCACTCCCTCAGCACTGACCCTCTGACAATGAGGCACTCCCTCAGTACTGACCCTCTGACAGTGCGGCACTCCCTCAGTACTGACCCTCTGACAGTGCGGCACTCCCTCAGTACTGACCCTCTGACAGTGCGGCACTCCCTCAGCACTGACCCTCTGACAATGAGGCACTCCCTCAGTACTGACCCTCTGACAGTGCGGCACTCCCTCAGCACTGACCCTCTGACAATGAGGCACTCCCTCAGTACTGACCCTCTGACAGTGCGGCACTCCCTCAGTACTGACCCTCTGACAGTGCGGCACTCCCTCAGCACTGACCCTCTGACAATGAGGCACTCCCTCAGTACTGACCCTCTGACAGTGCGGCACTCCCTCAGCACTGACCCTCTGACAATGAGGCACTCCCTCAGCACTGACCCTCTGACAATGAGGCACTCCCTCAGGACTGACCCTCTGACAGTGCGGCACTCCCTCAGCACTGACCCTCTGACAATGAGGCACTCCCTCAGTACTGACCCTCTGACAGTGTGGCACTCCCTCAGTACTGACCCTCTGACAGTGCGGCACTCCCTCAGTACTGACCCTCTGACAGTGCGGCACTCCCTCAGTACTGACCCTCTGACAGTGCGGCACTCCCTCAGTACTGACCCTCTGACAGTGCGGCACTCCCTCAGTACTGACCCTCTGACAGTGCGGCACTCCCTCAGCACTGACCCTCTGACAATGAGGCACTCCCTCAGTACTGACCCTCTGACAGTGCGGCACTCCCTCAGTACTGACCCTCTGACAGTGCGGCACTCCCTCAGTACTGACCCTCTGACAGTGTGGCACTCCCTCAGTACTGACCCTCTGACAGTGTAGCCACAACGGAGAAGAATGTTTGCAACAAAGTGGAACCACCTCTCAGACATGATGTTTGAGAATTAAACACAAAATGATGCACTGGCTTCATCTACACTGGAGATTTTGTGTTAAAAAAGAACTGTTAGATGACAGCATCTGGGTCCAGCTTCCAGGTGGGTGCCTGGACCTGGCTGAGGGGGAGGTAGTGGAAGCAGATACAATAATGACTTTTAAGGGGCGTCTGGACAAATACATGAATAGGATGGGAATAGAGGGATATGGTCCCCGGAAGGGTAGGTGGTTTTAGTTCGGTCGGGCAGCATGGTCGGTGCAGGCTTGGAAAGCCGAAGGGCCTGTTCCTGTGCTGTAATTTTCTTTGTTCTTCCTTACCCGAGTTTCAGATACTCTGATCCAGCCAGCAGTGCACAGCAGGTCCAGCGAGCCAGCTTATAGCTGTTATTCTTCAGCTCAGTGGCGAGGACAGCTCCCCTCTGCGAATCTAGCTTCTGGCGCCAGTCCACCCCGTTACAGTACTGCACAGAGATAGAGAAATTCAGTCTCCTCCAGACAGGCTGCAGCTCCCCGCGATACGCCAGGAACACTGACCTTAAAACTTACTACTCCACCATCCACTCAAAAAAAGGCCAGACAAGTTATTTTAACACATTTAGCAAACTATCTAATCGCTAAAAACTACTGCATTATCCAGTCACTCACTTAAACCATCGACATGTTGTCTGTGTCAATCCAGGGCATTCTGTAATACTGACACACTACCCGGGGACCCCCTGTAAATACTGACACACTCCCCGGGGACCTCCTGTAAATACAGACCCACTCCCCGGGGACCCACTGTAAATACTGACACACTCCCTGGGGACCCCCCTGTAAATACTGACACACTCCCCAGGGACGAACTGTAAATACTGACACACTCCCCAGGGACCCACTGTAAATACTGACACACTCCCCTGGTACCCCTGTAAATACTGACACACTCTCCGGAGACCCCCTGTAAATACTGTCACACTCCCCCGGGACTCCCTGTAAATACTGACACACTCCTCTGGTACCCCTGTAAATACTGACACACTCTCCGGGGACTCCCTGTAAATACTGTCACACTCCCCGGGGACTCCCTGTAAATACTGTCACACTCCCCGGGAACCCCCTGTAAATACTGACGCTCCCCGGGAACCCCCTGTAAATACTGACACACTCCCTGGGGACCCACTGTAAATACTGACACACTCCCCGGGGACTCCTGTAAATACTGACATACTCCCCGGGGACTCCTGTAAATACTGACATACTCCCCCGGGGAACCCCTGTAAATACTGGCACACTCCTCAGGTACCCCTGTAAATACTGACACACTCCCCGGGAACCCCCTGTAAATACTGACACTCCCTGGGGACCCCCTGTAAATTCTGACACACTCCCTGGGGATCCACTGTAAATACTGACACACTACCCGGGGACCCACTGTAAATACTGACACACTCCCCTGGTACCCCTGTAAATACTGACACATTCCCCTGGTACCCCTGTAAATACTGACACACTCCCGGGGACCCACTGTAAATACTGACACACTCCCCCGGGGACCCACTGTAAAAACTGACACACTCCCCCGGGGAACCCCTGTAAATACTGACACGCTCCCCGAGAACCCCCTGTAAATACTGACACACACCCGGGGACCCCCTATAAATACTGACACACTCCCCGGGGAACACCTGTAAATACTGACACACTCCCCAGGGACCCCCCTGTAAATACTGACACACTCCCCGGGGACCCCCATGTAAATACTGACACACTCCCCGGGGACCCCCTGTCAATATGGACACACTCCCCGGGGACCCCCTGTCAAAACGGACACACTCCCCGGGGGTCCCCTGTAAATACTACACACACCCGGGGACCCCCTGTAAATACTGACACACTCCCCGGGGAACACCTGTAAATACTGACACACACCCGGGGACCCCCTGCAAATACTGACACACACCCGGGGACCCCCTGTAAATACTGACACACACCCGGGGACCCCCTGTAAATACTGACACACTCCCCGGGGAACCCCTGTAAATACTGACACACTCCCCAGGGACCCCCCTGTAAATACTGACACACTCCCTGGGGACCCCCTGTCGAAACGGACACACTCCCCAGGGACCCGTCAATACTGACACACCCCCCGGGGTCCCCCTGTAAATACTGACACACTCCCCGGGGTCATAGAAATCATAGAAACCCTACAGTGCAGAAGGAGGCCATTCGGCCCATCGAGTCTGCACCGATCACAATCCCACCCAGGCCCTACCCCCACATATTTTACCCGCTAATCTACACATCCCAGGACTCTAAGGGGCAATTTTTAACCTGGCCAATCAACCTAACCCGCACATCTTTGGACTGTGGGAGGAAACCGGAGCACCCGGAGGAAACCCACGCAGACACGAGGAGAATGTACAAACTCCACACAGACAGTGACCCGAGCCGGGAATCGAACCCGAGACTCTGGAGCTGTGAAGCAGCAGTGCTAACCACTGTGCTACCGTGCCGCCCCGTAAATACTGACACACTCCCCAAGGACCCGTCAATACTGACACACCCCCCGGGGACCCCCTGTAAATACTGACACACCCCCCGGGGACCCCCTGTAAATACTGACACACCAAAAGGGCCCCAATATTGACCCTGAGAAATTATTAGCAGATTGCGGCATTGTGCATGATCCCGGCCCCTACCCGCGAGTCCCACTCGTTCAGAGTCTTGACATTGATGAACGACACTTCGCCATTGGCGCCCGTCATGACGCCATCATGCTCACATCGCACAATCAGGTCGATGTCCTCTCCCAGCTTCCACCTCCGATACCTGCGGGAAGCGAGAGAACTGAGTAAGTCGGGAGGAGGGAGACACACTGCTACACTTACAAGGACATCATTCACTTAGAATCATAGAACCCCCTACAGTGTAGAACGAGGCTATTCAGCCCATCGGGCCTGCACCGACCACAATCCCACCCAGGCATTATTCCCATAACCCCATGCACTTACCCTGGCTAGATCCTGGCTAGCTCTGCACGCGAGGACGGCCTCAACCGGGATCTTGGGTTCATGTCACACTATCTGTAACCCCCACGACTTGCCTGGACTTGCAAAATCTCACTAACTGTCCTGTCTGGAGACAATACACATCTCTTTAACCTGTGCTTAACCCTCTCTCCACTCACATTGTCTGTACCTGTAAGACTTGATTAGCTGTAAAGACTCGTATTCCAATCATTAATTTGTAAATTGAGTTTGTGTCTTTATATGCCCTGTTTGTGAACAGAACTCCCACTCACCTGACGAAGGAGCAGCGCTCCGAAAGCTAATGGCATTTGCTACCAAATAAACCTGTTGGACTTTAACCTGGTGTTGAGACTTCTTACTGTGTTTACCCCAGTCCCAACGCCGGCATCTCCACATCATAGATCCTCTGACACAAAGGGGCAATTTAGCGTGGCCAATCCACCTAACCCGCACATCTTTCGGACTGTGGGAGGAAACCGGAGCACCCGGGGAAACCCACGCAGACACGGGGAGAATGTGCAGATTCCACATAGACAGTGACCCAAGCCGGGAATTGAACCTGGGTCCCTGGCGCTGAGAGGCAGCAGTGCTAACTACTGTGCCATTGTGCTGCCCTAGGATTTAAACAGCGTAGTCAGTAGGATTATAACTCAGGGCATGGCAGTGCTGTGGTCACGATACTGAACAAATAATCCAGAAAACAAGAGTTCAAAACCCACCATCCAAGTTGAGTGTGTGAATTTAACATGTCCAAATCCAAAGCTGGGATCAGTAAAGTGACCATGAAACTGTCAGACTGTCATTAAGAAAACCGTGAGAGATTTCTGCTTTCCCTTCCCCCAGTCCGGGCCCATGAGTGATGTTGGATCCACACCAATGTGGTTGACTCTTAATCACAGAATCCTACAGTGCAGGAGGCCATTCAGCCCATCCAGCCTGCACCAACCACAATCCCACCCTAGTTCCCGACACTAAGGGGCAATTTAGCACGGCCAATCCACCTAACCCGCACATCTTTCGGACTGTGGGAGGAAACCGGAGCACCCGGAGGAAACCCACTCAGACACGAGGAGAACGTGCAGACTCCACGCAGAGTTTAACTGCCCTTTGTAGTGGCCGCACAGTTGTATTAAACCGTTCGGAGCAGCTCACCACCACCACCACCAGGGCAACCCGGGGATGTGCAGTAAATGTCGACCTCGCCAGCGATGCCTATATCCCGAGAATCAACATTCGGAAAAACCGTGGGGATTGCTGGCAGGTGCTGGCGGATTCCAATGGCAGTCCCAGAGCTGTTCACTGCCAGGAACCAGTCTTGATCGCCCCCATGGCGTTCATACCCAGGACCTCATCACCCAGTGCTTCTCATCAACAACCAAGACACCTTAACGAACAGCACAGGCCTGGTGGGCTGAATGGCCTGATTCTGTTCTGTAAAAACCGATGTCACGATCTGAATTTACAACTCCTTTTACACCAAGTAAAATTAAACGGTGCCATCGGTGCTAAATGGAAGATTCTAGGGGACTTGCTGCAGGATGCAGCGTCTCGCCTCACGCTCAGTCACTCGCCCAAGCCATCCTTCACATTGTCATTCATCGCAGGATCAGGTCCAGCGAGTTCACACAGACGTCATTCACACGCTCACAGGACTGGGAGTGAACAGGTTCCCTTCCCCCACCTGTATCCTACTGAAGCCACCTCGTTCTTATCCACGTCATCCTCCACAAAGGGGTTTGGATTCGGGAACTTGTACTTCTCAACGCCCTAGAGAGCAAAACAGGGAGAGGGAAAGAGAAAGCAGAGTGTGAACTGTTGACATGGCAGAAACTAAAATCACTGAAGAAAAATGCCCCAAGCCTAAGAGACAGCAAGCTGACAGCCAGTGAGCGCCTACACACCCCAAAGGACCCAAACTCCAGATAATATTCCAGCCTTTCCAATCCCAGGAAAGACTCCGCTGGACAAAGGTTACCAAGAGAATCTGTCTCATCCCAAAACAAGCCTGAGAAACACAGGAACAAAACCCTGCGTTATTCACATGCAGACTTTACGATTCCTGTCGGAACATTGCAAACCACTTCACATCCAATAAACTGCGATGTGCGCTCTTTTTTGTTGTTTAGGCAAAATAAATATTCTTCAAACAGTTTAAACAGCTATTGATGAGAGCTATTGATCAGCTACTGATGAATGATCATAGAAACCCTACAGTGCAGAAGGAGGCCATTCGGCCCATCGAGTCTGAACCAACCACAATCCCACCCAGGCCCTATACCCGTAGCCCCAGTTATCTACCCCGCTAATCCCTCTAACCTACGCATCCCGGGACACTAAGGGAGAATTTAGCATGGCCAATCAACCTAACCCGCACATCTTTGGAGTGTGGGAGGAAACCGGAGCACCCGGAGGAAACCCACGCAGGCACGGGGAGAATGTGCAAACTCCACACAGACAGTGACCCAAGGCCGGAATTGAACCCAGGTCCCTGGAGCTGTGAGGCAGCAGTGCTAACCACTGTGCCACCGTGCCGTCCCTACTGTGTTAGTTCATCAATGATACTGACCAGCTATTGATGAGTGATATTTAGTTTCAACAGGATTAAAACTACATCCAGTTAAAATGAAATGAGATGCACATTAGCTCACTCCCTCCATGTATGGTGTTAAAAAATATATTTGACTGAATTCTGAATTACTGGTGAAGTCAGACACAGAAACAGAATTCTTCCCGTAACAACTGCTTTTCTCTCCTACTCACATCGATCTCTCTCTCTCGCTCCCTCTGTGCTGCTCTGCTTTTCATTTGAGGAACTTGGTGTAAAGGGGAAAATACAAGGGGGGCACACTCTAAAATGGCAATACAAGAAAGCACACTCTAAAATGGCTGCCTGGCACATAAAGGGTTAACTGGGAAAGCCAAAAGAGCAGACACAGGCTCCTGCTGTTCAGAAAAACCTAACAGACAAGCCATTTCCAAATCACAGACAGTGACTCATAGCAAACAAACACCTCAGGAAGCCAAAGCCAGGGGTCAAGACATCTTTTAAGATAAGGAAACCCCAAAACAAAGAGCTTAGATTAATGTTAAAGGAAGGCGGGAAATATGAATGTGAGGGAACCGATTAGCACCTGAACGAGACGAAACTAGCCATTGATAGATACAGACATAAGGAGACGTACCCATTCATAAAATGCTAAATGTCTATACATGTTTGTACTCTTGTAAACATGGGGAAATGTACCCATTCATAAAATGTTAAATACTTGTACTCACTTAAACAATGTGATAATGTTCGAATCACCGGTTTACCCATTGTGTAAAGGGTATAAAATTGAACCGCTCCCGGCATACAATTGAGAGAAGGTTTGCTACAGACCAAGTACCTTGTCTCCACGGAGCTCCGTTTAATAAATCGTATTTTCTGAATCTCGAAGTCTGACTACTAGTGGATTTTTCCCACAACACTTGGGAACAGGAGTCACTCAGCAAACATTCCGGTGACACAGTGGTTAGCATTGCTGCCTCACAGCGCCAGGGACCCAGGTTCAATTCCAGCCTCGGGTGACTGTCTGCGTGGAGTCTGCACGTTCTCCCCGTGTCTGCGTGGGTTTCCTCCGGGTGCTCCGGTTTCCTCCCACAGTCTGAAAACGTGTGGGTTAGGTGGATTGGCCACGCTAAATTGCCCCTTAGTGTCAGGGGGATTAGCAGGGTAAATGTGCGGGGTTACGGGGATAGGGCCTGGGTGGGATTGTGGTCGGTGCAGGCTCGAGGGGCCGAATGGCCTCTTTCTGCGCTGTAGGGATTCTACGATTCCCCTCGTTCAACGAGATCAGGGCTGATCACTGACCTCGTTCCAGCATTTCCCTGGATTCTTTACGATTCTTGATGTCCAAAAATATTCTCAATCTCAGATTTAAAATTAACCATTGATCTTGCACCAATTGCCACCTGCAGCGGAGAGTTCCAAACCCCTCTCACTGTGCGTGTGCAGAATTTCACTCCTGAAAGGTCTGGCTAATTTTTAGGCCCTACGTAGAATTCTAAACTCTGCAACTCGCAGAAGTCGTTTCTCTCTAACGCTCCCCCGGAATATCCTTAAAAAAACTTGAATCCAACCACCCTGAATCTTCTAAATTCTGCCCCTCTATCTCTTTGGCCCGCTCACACATTCCCACTGTGTAGCAAGATAGAAAAGGGCTACTATAAGATTACCAGACTCTGCTGGGGTTTTTGTTTAATCAATTAGATGTAGAATTCACTTTCTCAATGGGGAGTAAGTTTGTTCGTAATTGTAATTAGATGTTTTAAATACTTTGTAGTTTTAAAGCTACATGTAATACCTTTAATTAGTCCACACATATATATTTTTAGAAATTAAACAAAGAAACTTTGATGCAGTTACAGAGTGTGCTCCTTTGGGGGAGTTGCTCCTTTCTGCACTGTAGGGTTTCTGATACCAAACATATGTTGGATACAGTCCTTTAAAGCACCCAACCGATGGAACCACAAGGCCACAAAGGAGACTTAATTGCCTCACCAGACACCTTATCAGAAACAACCGATACAAAAGTGAGTTTTAATGAAGCTGCCTTCACAGTTTCTCATCAAAACAAGAGTCAGAAAGATATTAATGTCGGAGCTAATGGAAGGGTTATGGTGGGGGACTTAGTGGGAACTGATAAGGATTAATGGTAACATGATGATACCCCTGGAAATTGTACGCAGTGATTAAAAAGCTCAGTCATTGAATTGATAAGCAACATATACATGGGTTTCATTATTGGGAAATATCCTGAAGGCAAGATGAGTTGACCACATCCCTTAGAGATTCAGCTAACTTCACTGACAAGGCCAGAAAATACTAATGGCTTTTGTAGGCCCCCTTTTATCAATGAAAGGGTGCCCATGTGAGACTGTTTCAGAGAAGATTCTTTGTGAGGCTGCGATCAAAAATAGAGACATGATGTCTGACTAAGAGACGAGAGGACGGGTTTAGGGATGATATATTGGGGCATCCCACGAGGTATCGTGATCTCATAGATCAGGGTGCTTCAGTACTTTTTCTATTGGATCAATACGTAAAGTATGACATTTGTAACACTTTCGATTGGATTGTGTCCAACTGACTGTGAGCTGCAGAATTGTATAAACCAGGAAGATTTTCTTTGTCCGGTGACTCTGACCCATTGTGTCAAGAACCTCCCCCCTTGCTGGCAAGTAAAATAAAGACAATCTGTCTGTTAAGTGTCTTGTGTTAATGCGTGTTTGTGGTAAAGTCAAACTTGGAAGTCGAGGTTTCGACAACCGGCATCTTACTGACTCAGTTTTCTCATTCACTGTCAAGACAATCGGACAGACACATTCTTACTTAGCTGAGTCTGCACAGTTTTGCTGTTAGCTGCTATGTCGATGATTGGGTGCCGTCAACTGAATGAGGGGTCCGAGGTGGCGCCTTCTTGCGAGCTGTCCCCAGCATACCCTCAAATTCTATCCATTACTCTCGTTCTGTGCTTTGAAAACGGTACTACATTCTGCACTCTCCCCTATGTACCCCATGAACGGTATGCTCTGTCTGCACAGCGCGCAAGAAACAATACTTTTCGCTGTATCCCAATACGTGTGACAATAATAAATTAAATCGAGTGTTCTCCAGCCTAAGCCTGAACAGTACTTTATGAAACTTTGGCACCTTTTAAACAATAACTCGAGGGTTACATCAGAATTATATCACATTTGGAGAGCAGCCGCTTACGTCATTTGATGTCCCTTTTCTCACCATCTTCAGGCATTGCTGAGAAAAGTTGTGGTTGATGTAAGTGGCCTCCATGGCTAAGTTACGGGGAGAATTGAAAGAATTCCCTTCATCTTGTGGGGGTTCGTTCGCTGTCTCGCTGACCGTTAGGAGATCTGAATGATAAAAAGAGCAAGTTAACACATGGCCACAGCGCACATCCAACTCTCTGACCATCGGATCCAATCATCAAGCGGACATTACAAAAAAAGGGTTCCTAAGCTACGGAGGTTTGTCTGTGCGTGGCGCTGGCGGGCTGCAGGGGAGGGGGTAAAACGCAACGGATCTCGCACCGTGCATCTATCAATTGTCTCCTTACCAAAGTCCGAGTGGTCCCGTTTGTCGAAGAAAAGCTTGGACCCGACCCGCTGTACGATGATGTCCCAGGAGTAGACGGACCTGGTGCAGCACATCAGGGTGGCCAGGATGGCGTCTGTTGCGAACACGTTCCCCTGAGACTTGGCCAGCTGTTGACACACAGAGACAATCGGGGGGCTCACTCCAAACGCTCGATACAAGGAAAAGCTTTCGTTCAGTGAGACAAGAGACAGCCAACCACCTCAAACATCACAGATCATAGAATCCTACTTGATCCCTGCTTGATCCTGAAAGCAGCAAGTGGTCTCTCTTTCTCTGGAGGCTGTTTGAGTGTCAGATGACATGTGTCTCTCTATATCTTTCTCCAGAAGTGTTCAAAAGCTTGAGGACTGGCAGCCCACGTACAAGCTTGAAAGCCTCTGTTGTTTGCTGACTGATTTTGCAGAAGCGTTTAAGTCTATGGGGAATATTGCTTAAATTGGAACCAATAGAGATAGATTAGCAGTTAAGAATCTTATCTTGTCATATTTAAGAATTTCAATTGGTAAAAGTTAAGCTAACTCATTTGTTATAGTTAAACTGTATAGTTAGAATATTAGAATGATTTGATAAAAGCTTCCTAGTATGTCAATAGAATAACACCTGGAGTGAAACAACTTATCTTCAGACTAATGCCAAAATAAAAAAATAGTTGGGGGTTTAATCTAACTTCATAATCTTCCGTGGAGTTTGTGATTTGGTCACCAACACAGTCGAACAGCAAAAATAACACGCAAATGAAGAGTGGTCACTTTGCATGAGTTAGAAACAGGGAGAGGTCAGGCAGCCCCTTGAGCCTGCTCTGTCTGACCTGTACCCTCAACTCCATCCACCTGCCCTGGTTCCAGGTCCTTTCATATCCACATCCAGCAGACATCGGTCTGTCAGAGATTTAAAACTAATCGACCTCGCATTAATGCTCCAGCCACCCGCTCCTGTGGCGAGTCCTGATTGGTGAGCTAACCTTACGGATGACGGGGTCGTCAGTGGTGGTGACAGTGTGGAAAATCCTCTTGATGCTTCGGAGTGATTTCTCGTTGCGGGTTGTTATTCGGTCGAAGGCTTTGTCATAGTACTCCAGAGTACCGCAGCACTCTCTGAGGGAACAGGAACACAACACAGCAATTAGACAGGGACCGGGCTGTATGTTCCAGTCACAGGGGCCGAGGGATAAATATCTGGACACCGGGGAGAATTCTTCGACTCTGCTTCGATACAGTCCACTTGAGGCGGCAGATAGGGCCTTGGTTTATTGTCTCATCCAAAATGAGAGCGTGGCGCTCCCTCAGCACTGGCCCTCCGGCAGTGCGGCACTCCCTCAGCACTGGCCCTCCGGCAGTGCGGCACTCCCTCAGCACTGGCCCTCCGGCAGTGCGGCACTCCCTCAGCACTGGCCCTCCGGCAGTGCGGCACTCCCTCAGCACTGGCCCTCCGGCAGTGCGGCACTCCCTCAGCACTGGCCCTCCGGCAGTGCGGCACTCCCTCAGCACTGGCCCTCCGGCAGTGCGGCACTCCCTCAGCACTGGCCCTCCGGCAGTGCGGCACTCCCTCTGCACTGGCCCTCCGGCAGTGCGGCACTCCCTCAGCACTGGCCCTCCGGCAGTGCGGCACTCCCTCAGCACTGGCCCTCCGGCAGTGCGGCACTCCCTCAGCACTGGCCCTCCGGCAGTGCGGCACTCCCATAGCACTGGCCCTCCGGCAGTGCGGCACTCCCATAGCACTGAAGTGTGTACGAGAATGGGAATTCTGAAACTGTGGTCAGAACAAAACAGAGGCAGTTTGTTTTGATTTCAGGGAACCTCTGGAGCCTCAAGAACGGAGAGACAGAACTTCAGGAGTGTTTCCCAGAGTCAATACTGCTCTCAAGACTCAGCCCACCCTGCTGTGATTGGGCAAGAAGTGTAATGGCAAAGTCACATGCCTGCTGGTCAGGCTAGGGGGAGGGCGAGTCAGGGAAAGGGGAGATGTTTATCTGGAAAATACTCACATGTCGCTGGGTTCAGCCACCTCCATGTATCGCATCTTCATTAGCCGAGGGAAGTCCATCTCCTCTTTCACCTCCCAATCGCTCCGCACCTCAACAGAGGAATCTCTTGGTTTCAGCTGTATGTGGCAAACAGGGAATGTGTTATGGACCCTGGCAGAAGGAGCTGTGACCGGGCCTGTGCGTCACTCATGCAGGGCTCACACTTTAGATATAAGGAGGCAACTGGAAAATCTCTCACTCAACTTCCACTAACGACAAACCAAAACACATCAGGAAGAGATTTCGGCAGGCCGGTGTTGGAACTCAGTCTCCTGTGGATACCTTTCCCTTACTGCCTGTGCTGAAGCCAGGTCCTGGAACAACTTGTATTTATCCTGCCATTAATATCATTAAACGTTCCAAGGTCCCGTGTGGGAGGGTTATCAGACAAAATTTAACATCCAAAGCCACAGATCGATAAACCGTGCGGCTACCTTAACTTGATAGAAGCTGGATAAGAGGCCACACATGTGTAGCTCTGTGACAGAGTGTGCTGAGGCTCCTCTCCTTCGCTGATTCTATGCTCAGACACTACGTATATACTTCACACAGGCGGGGATTGTGCTTCCATAGTTTCACTAAAGTTTTAAGACTCTGACCTGATTCTTCTGGTCCCATTTCTGCCGGACACCAAACTGCTTCTGAAATTTCTTCTGCAGACGCAAGCGATCCCTGTGGCAAGAGTAGAAACAGAAATTGTTCAGGGAGAAAGGAACATCCCAAACTACACCGTTAAGACCCCAGACCTGAGAGTATGCCGCCAGTGAGTGATTTGCCCGGGTAGCTTAGTGCTCCCTGCATCAGAAAGCATCCTTTCCGGGTGTATCGCAGCTTGGTGTGGCTCCTGCTCCGACCAAGACCGCAAGGAACTACAAAAGGGTCGTGAATGTAGCTCCCAACAAACCAGCCTCCCATCCATTGGCTCTGTCTACACCTCCCGCTGCCTCGGCAAAGCAGCCGGCATAATCAAGGACCCCACGCAAAGAACAATACAGCACAGGAACAGGCCCTTCGGCCCTCCAAGCCTGCGCCGCTCATGTGCCCAACTAGACCATTCTTTTGTATCCCTCTATTCCCAGTCTGTTCATGTGGCTATCTAGATGAGTCTTAAACGATCCCAGCGTGTCCGCCTCAATCACCTTGCTTGGCAGTGCATTCCAGGCCCCCACCACCCTCTGTGTAAAATACGTCCCCCAGACAACTGTGTTGCACTCGGACATTCTCTCTTCCACCTTCTTCCGCCGGGAAAAAGATACAAAAGTCTGAGGCCACGGACCAACCGACTCAAGAACAGCTTCTTCCCTGCTGCTGTCAGACTTTTGAACAGATCTACCTTATATTAAGTTGATCTTGCTCTACACCCTAGCTATGACTGTAACACTAAATTCTGCACCCTCTTCTTTCCTTCTCCCCTCCGTACTCTATGAACGGTATGCTTTGTCTGTATAGCACGCAAACAAACAATACTTTTCACTGTATCCCAATACATGTGACAATAATAAATTAAATCAGCTGGATTACCCAACCCAGGAAAGCCTCGCAATCAAACACCCAATCCTGTTGGGTGTTGTCGAGTACCCAGCATTGGGAGGGACAGTTGGAGGTGGGGGAAAATCTGCATTAACCCGGAGTCAGCCACAAACATCTACACATTAAAACGGAGGGCATCAACATTTCAAAACCAAAACACCCTCCAACAGCACATGGCGGCATCCTGCAGTCGTACCTCCCAACAGAACAGCTTACACTGGCAAAAGGAAATGGGCACAGGAGTAGGGATGTTTTACTGCAATTGTACAGGGCGTTGGTGAGGCCACACCTGGAGTATTGTTTGCAGTTTTGGTCTCCTTATCTGAGGGAGGATGTCCTTGCTATAGAGGGAGCGCAGCGAAGGTTTACCAGGCTGATTCCTGGGATGGCAGGTCTGTCATATGAGGAGAGACTAAATCGGTTAGGATTATATTGAGAGTGAGAGGGGATCTCATAGAAACTTATAAAATTCTAACGGGGTTAGACAGGGTAGATTCAGTAAGAATGTTCCCAATGGTGGAGGAGTCCAGAGCTAGCGCTCCGAGCATGAGGATAAGGGGGTAAACCCTAATTAAACCTATTTCTTCACCCAGAGGGTGGTGAATGTGTGGAATTCACTCCCACAGAAAGTAGTTGAGGCCGAAACGTTGTGTGATTTCAAGAAGAAATTAGATATAGCTCTTGGGGCTAAAGGGATCAAGGGATATCGGGGGGGGGGGGGGGAAATCAGGATATTGGATTCGATGATTAGTTATGATCATAATGAATGGCGGAGCAGGCTCGATGGGCCGAATGGCCTCCTCCTGCTTCTAGTTTCTATGTTTCTAAAACACGCAGGTGTCAATAACGATGGAAACAGGGATAATGTTGTATTTATTCATATCCTGGCTTGAGCTGGATCTCAGAACAAGAATTTTAAATTAGCACTCACCTTTCCTTCTGCTTGGCGCTTTTAGGAAGTGTCTGCATGTTAAACTGCAGCAGCTGGCGCCGATCTTTCTCCCGTCGCATGTTTCTTTGCTGCAAAGAGTGAAGCCGTGTTAAACCCTGCGCTGAATCGACAGCAGCACATACATTCTTTAAGGAAAAGCCACTTTACTTGTGGACAATCGGTCTGTAACACACACACACACGCAACCCGCAGGTCTCCCCACGCAGAGAGAGGCCTAGTTTCATCTCCCAAACCTCCTCGCAGCCTTCATGAAATATGTGGCACAGCGGTTAGCATTGCTGCCTCACAGTGCCAGGGACCCAGATATGGGCAGCACGATGGCACAGTGGATTGGCCGTGCTAAATTGCCCCTTAGTGTCCAAAGATGTGCAGGTTAGGTGGATTTTAAAACGGAGATGAGGAGGAATTTCTTCAGCCAGAGGGTGGTGAATCTGTGGAAGTCATTGCCACAGACGGCTGTGGAGGCCGGGTCATTGAGTGTCTTTAAGACACTGATAGGTTCTTGATCAATAGGGGAATCAAGGGTTACGGGGAGAAGACAGGACAATAGGGATGAGAATCATATCAGCCATGATTGAATGGCGGAGCAGACTTGATGGGCCGAGTGGCCTCATTCTGCTCCTATGTCTTATGGCCGGTCATGCTAAATTGCCCCTTAGTGTCCAAAGATGTGCAGGTTAGGTGGCGTCACGGGCTTACTGGGGTAGGGGGGACAGGAGTGGGCCTGGGTAGAGTGCTCTTTCGGAGGGATGGTGCAGACCTGATGGGTCGAATGGCCTTTTTCCGCAGTGCAAGGATTCTATGGATGCAGGAAACAGGGCAATCCTGCGAAACATGAAGGTCTCCCTCTGACTTTATTAACCTGCTTTACCCCTGGGCAGTCTGCACAGTCCAACCAAACATGATGTGAATCTGTAACACAACCACCTCACTGACAAGCAAAATGACCACTGGCTCCGCACTTGCTAAAGTCCTGTCCCACCGTGACCGCCTCCTGCCCCACCGCGACTGCCTCCCGACTCCTGCCCCACCGCGACTGCCTCCCGACTCCTGTCCCACCGCGACCGCCTCCCGACTCCTGTCCCACCGCGACCGCCTCCTGTCCCACCGCGACCGCCTCCCGACTCCTGTCCCACCGCGACCGCCTCCCGACTCCTGTCCCATCGCTACCGCGTCCCGACTCCTGTCCCATCGCTACCGCCTCCCGACTCCCGCCCCATTGCTACCGCCTCCCGTCCCATCGCTACCGTCTCCCGACTCCTGCCCCATCGCTACCGTCTTCCGACTCCCGTCCCACCGCGACCGCCTCCCGACTCCTGTCTCATCGCTACCGCCTCCTGCCCCATCGCTACCGCCTCCCGACTCCTGCCCCATCGCTACCGTCTCCCGACTCCTGCCCCATCGCTATCATCTCCCGCCTCCTATCCCATCGCTACCATCTCCCGTCCCATCGCTACCGCCTCCCGACTCCTGTCCCATCGCTACCGTCTCCCGACTCCTGCCCCATCGCTATCATCTCCCGCCTCCTGTCCCATCGCTACCGTCTCCCGTCACATCGCTACCGCCTCCCGACTCCTGTCCCATCGCTACCGCCTCCCGACTCCTGTCCCATCGCTACCGCCTCCTGCCCCATCGCTACCGACTCCTGTCCCATCGCTACCGTCTCCCGACTCCCGTCCCACCGCGACCGCCTCCCGACCCACTGCTACCGCCTCCCGACTCCTGTCCCATCGCTACCGCCTCCTGCCCCATCGCTACCGACTCCTGTCCCATCGCTACCGTCTCCCGACTCCCGTCCCACCGCGACCGCCTCCCGAGCCACTGCTACCGCCTCCCGACTCCTGTCCCATCGCTACCGTCTCCCGACTCCCGTCCCACCGCGACCGCCTCCCGAGCCACTGCTACCGCCTCCCGACTCCTGTCCCATCGCTACCGTCTCCCGTCCCACCGCGACCGCCTCCTGACCCACTGCTACCGTCTCCCGACTCCTGTCCCATCACTACCGCCTCCCGCCTCCTGTCCCATCGCTACCGCCTCCCGACTCCTGTCCCATCGCTACCGCCTCCCGCCTCCTGTCCCATCGCTACCATCTCCCGTCCCATCGCTACCGTCTCCTGTCCCATCACTACCGTCTCCTGTCCCATCACTACCGTCTCCCGCCTCCCGTCCCACCGCTACCGCCTCCCGACTCCTGTCCCATCGCTACCGTCTCCCGACTCCCGTCCCATCGCTACCGTCTCCTGTCCCATCGCTACCGTCTCCTGTCCCATCGCTACCATCTCCCGCCTCCCGTCCCATCGCTACCGCCTCCCGCCTCCTGTCCCATCGCTACCGCCTCCCGCCTCCTGTCCCATCGCTACCGCCTCCCGCCTCCTGTCCCACCGCGACCGCCTCCCGACCCACTGCTACTGCCTCCCGCCTCCTGTCCCACCGCGACCGCCTCCCGACCCACTGCTACCGCCTCCCGCCTCCTGTCCCATCGCTACCGCCTCCCGACTCCTGTCACACTGCTGGCGTCTCCCAGGTGACGGAGCTGAAACCTTCTCACTTCACAATTGGGCGGCCCAGTGGTCGGCACGGCTGCCTCACGGCGCCAGGGACTCGGGTTCAATTTTGGCCTTGGGTCACTGTCTGTGCAGAGTCTGCACGTTCTCCCCGTGTCTGCGTGGGTTTCCTCCGGGTGCTCCAGTTCCCTCCCACAGTCCAAAGATGTGCGGGTTTGGTGGATTGGCTGAGTCAAATTGTCCCTTAGTGTCAGGGGGACTAGCAGGGTAAATATGTGGCCTTACGGGGATAGGGCCTTGGTGGGATTGTGGTCGGTGCAGACTCGATGGGCCGAATGGCCTCCTTCTGCACTGTAGGGATTCTATGAAATGCTGTCTGTGTTGATGGGTCTCTCAGCTGTTTTTATTTTGTGTCGACGGGCTGACACGCTCACGTATTGTCAGCCTCTCGCCCTCGCCTGCGTGTGCTGCATCAATAAACCCCCTCCCCCACCCAATAACACACATACCCAGGTACGTACCTGAGCAAAACGCATGCGGTTCCTCTGGTAGGCGGTTTTCTGCGTACGGGCAGTGTCCACGAGCTGGAAGCTGGTCTCATCCTCCTCATGGAAGTAAGCGTACTGACTGCCACCCCCAAACTGGGAGGAGTATTTATCTGTGGGAGGGAGAAAGAGGTGGCATCTTATTAGCAACAGAGAAACCGCAAGATAACTCTGGACATTGGAAAGAATCTGCATTCCTAAAGCGCCTTTCACAACTTCAGGGCATCTCAAAGCACTTTACACCCACCCAGGTCCTACCCCGTAACCCCACATATAAAGCACTGTTCAAAGTACAGTCACTGTTGCAGTGACGGAAACGCAGCAGCCAATTTGCACACAACAAGATCCCACACACAGCAACGTGAGAATGGCCAGATTGTCGGTTTTAGTGATGCCTGAGTGATTGATCAGGGCTAACAAACAGGAAAGCTTTTCCTAATATGGGCTTTGGGGAGAGTTACAGAACAAAGGGATCTAGGGGTACATGTTCATAGCTCCTTGAAATTGGAGTCACAGGTGGACAGAGTGGTGAAGGCGGCATTCGGCACGCTTGGTTTCATCGGTCAGAACATTGAATACAGGAGTTGGGACGTCTTGTTGAAGATGTCCAAGACATTGGTAAGGCCACACTTGGAATACTGTGTGCAGTTCTGGCCACCCTATTATAGAAAGGATATTATTAAACTAGAAAGAGTGCAGAAAAGATTTACTAGGATGCTATCGGGACTTGATGGATTGAGTTATAAGGAGAGGCTGAACAGACTGGGACTTTTTTCTCTGGAGCGTAGGAGGTTGAGGGGTGACCTCATAGAGGTCTATAAAATAATGAGGGGCATAGACAAGGTAGATAGTCAACATCTTTTCCCAAAGGTAGGGGAGTCTAAAACTAGAGGGCATAGGTTTAAGGTGAGAGGGGAGAGATACAAAAGTATCCAGAGGGGCAATTTTTTCACACAGAGGGTGGTGAGTGTCTGGAACAAGCTGCCAGAGGTAGTAGTAGAGGCGGGTACAATTTTATCTTTTAAAAAGCATTTAGATAGTTACATGGGTAAGATGGGTATAGAGGGATATGGGCCAAATGCGGGCATTTGGGATTAGTTTAGGGGTTTTAAAAAAAGGGCGGCATGGACAAGTTGGGCCGAAGGGCCTGTTTGCATGCTGTAAACCTCTATGACTCTGACTCTATGTGCGGGTAAGGTGGATTGGCCACGCTAAATTGTCCCTTAGTGTTGAGGGAACTGGGAGGGTAAATGTGTGGGGTTACGGGGATAGGGCCTGGGTGGGATTGTGGTCGGTGCAGACTCGATGGACCAAATAGCCCCCTTCTGCACTGTAGGGATTCTATGATTCTAATAGGCTCCACATAACCCCACAAAGACTCTCTCACAAACACACACACACACACGCAGAAACCAGAGGCTCAATCTGTACAGAGGAGCTAAATGGAGTGGAGGGGTGGGGGAAGAGACAGATAGGGACAACCAGGGTTCCTGCCCCTGACTGATCCAACACCAAACCCCTTCACAGAGCGGCTGGCTCAAAGACAGGACACGATACGGTCAGGCTCTGTTGTGATGCTCTCCACAGCCACAACACGTTGGAGGAGTTCAGACAGCTGTTTGCTGAGTTTTGCGGTGCCCATAAATTATATATGAACAACAGGCAGTAGGCCATTCAGCCCCTCAAGCCATTTAATAAGATCATTCATAGAATTATAGAATCCCTACAGCACAGTAAGGGGCCATTGGGCCCATCAAGTCTGCACTGACTCCGAAAGAGCATCTTACCCAGGCCCTCTCTCCCTCTCTATCCTTATAACCTCACCTATTCATCATGGCCAATCCCCCTAACCTGCATACCTTTGGACTGTGGGAGGAAACCGGAGCACCCGGAGGAAACCCACGCCGACACCACACAGACAGTGATCCAAGCCGGGAAGTGAACCCGGGTCCTTGGTGCTCAAATGAGTCTAGCTACAATTGTACAAGGCTTTGGTGAGACCACACCTGGAATACTGTGGCCAGGAATTTTACCGGCCAAGGCTCGGAGAACGGCATTCTCCGTTGGCTTCGGGCGGGATCATACGAACCCCGGGCGGACGTGCCGGTAAGATTCCACCCATTGTGTAGTTTTGGTCTCGATATTTTAAGGAAGGACGCAGAATCATAGAATCCCCACAGCGCAGAAGGAAGCCATTCTGCCCATCCAGCCTGCACTGACAACAATCCCACCCAGGATTAACCCCATGCATTTACCCTAGCTAGTCCCCCTGACACTAAGGGGCAATTTAGCACGGCCAATGCACCTAACCCGCACATCTTGGGACTGAGAGAGGAAACCGGAGCACCCGGAGGAAACCCACGCAGACACAGGGGGAACGTGCAGACTCCACACAGACGGTGACCCAAGGCCAGAATCGAACCCGGGTCCCTGGAAGCCTATGCTGTTAGTAACCTCAAATCTGCATCCCAGTTCCCCGATAACCTATCACCTCTTGCTACCCAAGAATCTCTTGTTTCCATCACCTTTTGAGGAAGAGTTCTAAAGACTCACGACCCCCAGTAAAGAAATTTCACCTCATCTCCGTTTTAAATGAGTGACCCCCTTATTCCTAAAGAGCCGTAATTCTAGATTCTCCCACAAGCAGAAACATCCTCCTGCAAACCAATCAAACGCACTCATACTTACTGGTGTATCGCTTATCTTGATACGTTGCTCCTGTCCAATCAGCAACCTGCAAATACAAATTGTTACACGTGTTTAGAGGGTAACTCACCACCCCAAATTCCAAATCAGCCACACTCCCAATTTTTACACATTCACACGGTGGTGATTCTGTTTTAGGGAACGTTTAACCACATCAACCACTTGATCATAGATTCCCAAACCTGGCATTCACTAGTTTTTAAAAAAATTTTCATTCATTCCAGGGACATGGGCGTCGCTGGCTGGGCCAGCATTTATTGCCCATCCCTAGTTGCCCCTTGGAGGGCAGTTGAGAGTCAACCACATTGCTGTGGCTCTGGAGTCACATGTAGGCCAGACCGGGTAAGGACGGCAGATTTCCTTCCCTAAAGGGACATTAGTGACCCGGATGGGTTTTTCCGACAATGGTTTCATGGTCATCGGTAGATTCTTACTTCCAGATGTCTTTTTATTGAATTCAAATTCCACCATTTGCCGTGGTTAAGGCGTTCCACACTCCCATGAGCTGAAAGGTCCAGCTATAGCACGCACCGCTTATAACACTGTCCCTGTCACACTCCTCCAACACCACCTGCCTCACACACAGCAACTCGGCCCCAGACTCCCAGGGGAACAGATTTCGGCAGGGGGAAATGAGAAGAATGTTTTATTTTAAATGCAGCGAGTGATAACGACCTGCAACTCGCTGCCCACGGCCGTCCAGATGAGGAGGAGTAGGCAATGCCACCCCTCGAGCCTGCACCGCCACTCAATAAGACACTGACTTATCCGATCGCTCTTAAACTCCACATCCCACTTACTCCAAATAATCTTTAACTCATGAATCCACTTACCACCCCCATGAAAATATCCACTGACCCTGCCTCCTTGGGGGAAAGCTCCAAAGACTCACGACCAAAGAGAAAAATTCTTCTCACCTGCTTCTTAAATGGGAGATGCCTTATTTTAAACGGGGACCCCTTGCTCTAGATTCTCCCACAAGGAGAAACATCCTTTCAGCATCCACCCTGTCTTGTCCCCTCAGATCGCCTCTCAACAAGACCTTGGAGTCCTTGTGCATCAGTCGCTGAAAGTCAGTACGCAGATACAGCAGGCAGTAAAGGTGGCAAATGGTATGTTGGCCTCCATAGCGAGAGGATTTGAGTATAGGGATAGGGATGTTTTGCTGCAATTATACAGGGTGTTGGTGAGGCCACACCTGGAGTATTGTTTGCAGTTTTGGTGTCCTTATCTGAGGAAGGATGTTCTTGCTATAGAGGGAGCGCAGCAAAGGTTTACCAGGCTGATTCCTGGGATGGAAGGTCTGTCATATGAGGAGAGATGAAGTCAGTTAGGATTATATTCACTGGAGTTTAGAAGAGTGAGGGGGGATCTCATAGAAACGTATAAAATTCTAACAGGGTTAGACAGGGTAGATTCTGAAAGAATGTTCCCAATGGTGGGGGAGTCCAGAACTAGGGGTCATAGTTTGAGGATAAGGGGTAAACCTTTTAGGACTGAGGTGAGGAGAAATTTCTTCACCCAGAGGGTGGTGAATGTGTGGAATTCACTCCCACAGAAAGTAGTTGAGGCCTAAACGTTGTGTGATTTCAAGAAGAAATTAGATATAGCTCTTGGGGCTAAAGGGGTCGAGGAATATGGGGGGAAGGGGGGGGGGATCAGGATATTAACTTCAATGATCAGCCATGATCATAATGAATGTTGGAGCAGGCTCGAAGGGCCGAATGGCCTCCTCCTGCTTCTAGTTTCTATGTTTCATGCTTCTAAACTCCTGTGGATACAGGCCCAAGCTGTCCTTACTTTCCTCATAACCTTTCCCGATATCACTCGAGTGAATCTTCTGTGAATTGCTGCCAACACATTTACATTCCTTCTTAAATAAGGAGACCAAAACTACACCACATTCCAGACGTGGCCTCATCAAGGCCCTGTACAACTGCAGCAAAACAGCCCCACTGTTAAATTCCACTCCCCTGCAAGAAACAACAGCCACTTGCCTTCCTAACCATTTGCCGCGCTCTACCTGTACAACACATTCTTGTCATTCACTCCAGGGCACTTGGAAATAAGCTCGCAAGGCTACACGGATCAATGGACTGGACTGTTCAGCAGGGAGCTAGCATGGGCCCAGTGGGCCAAATGGCCTTCTTTTGTGGAAGCAAATTACTGCAGACGCTGGGATCTGAAGCAAGAACAGAAGGGTCAACGAAGGGTCATCCAGACTCAAAACGTTGGCTCTATTCTCTCTCCGCAGATGCTGTCAGACCTGCTGAGACTTTCCAGCACTGTCTATTTTTGTGGCCTTCTTTTGTGCTGTAAACAACTCTGTCTTGAGCCCAGCCCCTTCTTGATCGCACCCACCCCTCCAACAGACATGACAATGCTATCCGCCTGGCCATGCCCTGGGCTTCCCCCTGGGCAATAGCCCAGGGGATCCGCTCGTTTTCACAGTGTGAGAGGATGATACAAAACAGCTCCCTAAACCTAACATTCATACACTTCTTGTTCTTGGTCAGTCATTCATCGCACACGGACCCCCGCCCCTCCGATACCCGGCCTCAGAGGGTAGCCTTACCTTCCCCAGCCGATCGCCCTTACTGAATGGCTGGTATGGCATGTCCTTGAACTGTTCCGGGACTGCGCACGGTCCCCATCCGAACGGATTGTCCTGGATCACGGGGGTCAGGAATTTTGCCATGTTTCCACGGTGAGCTGCAGAGAGACACCCAGGCATTGAACAAACAGACAGGAGGGAACGTGCCCAGGGCATTCAGAACATCTGACTCACGGCCCCCACCCCCATAGACACAACGTCCACGCCACGGCTCCCTGCTCCCCACGACTGTCACTCTGAAGTATCTATGGACAGAGCTCTCACTTGAAGACTAGGGCATAAAACGCAGGCCGAGACTCTCACTGCAGTGCCGAGAGAGTGCTGCAGTGCCGGAGGGGCTAGCTTTCGAAAGACATGTTGAAACAGAGGCCTCACCACCTTTCTCAGCTGGGTGTAAACGATCCAATGGCCATTACAATCTCAGGAGAGCCTGGGAGTTCCCCGCAATCTCCGTGGGCAAATGCTTATCGCTCACACAGCACCACAGATTGTCTGGTCATATTCACATTGCAGTCTGCGGGGGGCTTCCTACATTACGATGGTGACTGCACTTAACCATTTAATTGGCTGTACCGTGCTTTGGGACATCTTGGATGGTGATGGTGCTATAGAAATGCAAGTCTATCTTTTTCCTCTTTCAACCATTTGCATTTGTAGTCAGCCCACTTCCTGCAATTTCCAAATGACCCCCCACCCCCACAGAGACCCCTCTCCCACAGTTCACCCCCTCCACATTTCACCCCGGGTCTCGGGCAGTGAATGTCCACAGCTACTCAGTCCTGACGGGGAGGCTGGATGGGGGTGAGGTGACAGAGCACTGCCCTGCCCCCTGTCACGGGCAGGAACAGACAGCAGGAGGAATGGGGAGATGCCGGCGTTGGACTGGGGTGGGCACAGCAAGAAGTCTCACAACACCAGGTTAAAGTCCAACAGGTTTATTTGGTAGCATGAGCTTCCGGAGCGCCGCTCCTTCCTCAGGTTAACACACCTGTGAGACTTCTTACACGAACCACTCGCTCAGAGATCAGCAGAAGCTGCCCTTTCCTATCTGTCTGTAAAGACCCTGGCCGAGCTTTCCACAGTAAAGAAGCTATATAAACGCAGTCTCCCTGTCCCGGGCGCTATGTAAACGCAGCGGCCCTGTCCCGGGCGCTATGTAAACGCAGTCCCCCTGTCCCGGACGCTATGTAAACGCAGTCCCCCTGTCCCGGGCGCTATGTGAACGCAGCGGCCCTGTCCCGGGCGCTATGTAAACACAGTCCCCCTGTCCCGGGCGCTATGTAAACGCAGCGGCCCTGTCCCGGGCGCTATGTAAACGCAGCGGCCCTGTCCCGGGCGCTATGTAAACGCAGTCCCCCTGTCCCGGGCGCTATGTAAACGCAGTCCCCCTGTCCCGGGCGCTATGTGAACGCAGCGGCCCTGTCCCGGGCGCTATGTAAACACAGTCCCCCTGTCCCGGGCGCTATGTGAACGCAGCGGCCCTGTCCCGGGCGCTATGTAAACGCAGTGGCCCTGTCCCGGGCGCTATGTAAACGCAGTCCCCCTGTCCCAGGCGCTATGTAAACACAGTCCCCCTGTCCCGGGCGCTATGTAAACACAGTCCCCCTGTCCCGGGCGCTATGTAAACACAGTCCCCCTGTCCCGGGCGCTATGTAAACGCAGCGGCCCTGTCCCGGGCGCTATGTAAACGCAGCGGCCCTGTCCCGGGCGCTATGTAAACGCAGTCCCCCTGTCCCGGGCGCTATGTAAACGCAGTCCCCCTGTCCCGGGCGCTATGTAAACGCAGCGGCCCTGTCCCGGGCGCTATGTAAACGCAGTCCCCCTGTCCCGGGCGCTATGTAAACACAGTCCCCCTGTCCCGGGCGCTATGTAAACACAGTCCCCCTGTCCCGGGCGCTATGTAAACGCAGTCCCCCTGTCCCGGGCGCTATGTAAACGCAGCGGCCCTGTCCCGGGCGCTATGTAAACACAGTCCCCCTGTCCCGGGCGCTATGTAAACGCAGCGGCCCTGTCCCGGGCGCTATGTAAACACAGTCCCCCTGTCCCGGGCGCTATGTAAACGCAGTCCCCCTGTCCCGGGCGCTATGTAAACACAGTCCCCCTGTCCCGGGCGCTATGTAAACGCAGCGGCCCTGTCCCGGGCGCTATGTAAACGCAGTCCCCCTGTCCCGGGCGCTATGTAAACGCAGTCCCCCTGTCCCGGGCGCTATGTAAACGCAGTCCCCCTGTCCCGGGCGCTATGTAAACGCAGCGGCCCTGTCCCGGGCGCTATGTAAACACAGTCCCCCTGTCCCGGGCGCTATGTAAACGCAGTCCCCCTGTCCCGGGCGCTATGTGAACGCAGCGGCCCTGTCCCGGGCGCTATGTAAACGCAGCGGCCCTGTCCCGGGCGCTATGTAAACGCAGTCCCCCTGTCCCGGGCGCTATGTAAACGCAGCGGCCCTGTCCCGGGCGCTATGTAAACACAGTCCCCCTGTCCCGGGCGCTATGTAAACACAGTCCCCCTGTCCCGGGCGCTATGTAAACGCAGCGGCCCTGTCCCGGGCGCTATGTAAACGCAGTCCCCCTGTCCCGGGCGCTATGTAAACGCAGCGGCCCTGTCCCGGGCGCTATGTAAACGCAGTCCCCCTGTCCCGGGCGCTATGTAAACGCAGCGGCCCTGTCCCGGGCGCTATGTAAACGCAGTCTCCCTGTCCCGGGCGCTATGTAAACGCAGCGGCCCTGTCCCGGGCGCTATGTAAACGCAGTCCCCCTGTCCCGGGCGCTATGTAAACACAGTCCCCCTGTCCCGGGCGCTATGTAAACGCAGTCCCCCTGTCCCGGGCGCTATGTAAACACAGTCCCCCTGTCCCGGGCGCTATGTAAACGCAGTCCCCCTGTCCCGGGCGCTATGTAAACGCAGTCCCCCTGTCCCGGGCGCTATGTAAACGCAGCGGCCCTGTCCCGGGCGCTATGTAAACGCAGTCCCCCTGTCCCGGGCGCTATGTAAACGCAGCGGCCCTGTCCCGGGCGCTATGTAAACGCAGTCCCCCTGTCCCGGGCGCTATGTAAACGCAGCGGCCCTGTCCCGGGCGCTATGTAAACGCAGTCTCCCTGTCCCGGGCGCTATGTAAACGCAGCGGCCCTGTCCCGGGCGCTATGTAAACGCAGTCCCCCTGTCCCGGGCGCTATGTAAACACAGTCCCCCTGTCCCGGGCGCTATGTAAACGCAGTCCCCCTGTCCCGGGCGCTATGTAAACACAGTCCCCCTGTCCCGGGCGCTATGTAAACGCAGTCCCCCTGTCCCGGGCGCTATGTAAACGCAGTCCCCCTGTCCCGGGCGCTATGTAAACGCAGCGGCCCTGTCCCGGGCGCTATGTAAACGCAGTCCCCCTGTCCCGGGCGCTATGTAAACACAGTCCCCCTGTCCCGGGCGCTATGTAAACGCAGTCCCCCTGTCCCGGGCGCTATGTAAACACAGTCCCCCTGTCCCGGGCGCTATGTAAACGCAGTCCCCCTGTCCCGGGCGCTATGTAAACACAGTCCCCCTGTCCCGGGCGCTATGTAAACGCAGTCCCCCTGTCCCGGGCGCTATGTAAACACAGTCCCCCTGTCCCGGGCGCTATGTAAACGCAGCGGCCCTGTCCCGGGCGCTATGTAAACGCAGCGGCCCTGTCCCGGGCGCTATGTAAACGCAGCGGCCCTGTCCCGGGCGCTATGTAAACGCAGCGGCCCTGTCCCGGGCGCTATGTAAACGCAGTCCCCCTGTCCCGGGCGCTATGTAAACGCAGCGGCCCTGTCCCGGGCGCTATGTAAACGCAGCGGCCCTGTCCCGGGCGCTATGTAAACGCAGTCCCCCTGTCCCGGGCGCTATGTAAACGCAGTCCCCCTGTCCCGGGCGCTATGTAAACGCAGTCCCCCTGTCCCGGGCGCTATGTAAACGCAGTCCCCCTGTCCCGGGCGCTATGTAAACGCAGCGGCCCTGTCCCGGGCGCTATGTAAACGCAGCGGCCCTGTCCCGGGCGCTATGTAAACGCAGTCCCCCTGTCCCGGGCGCTATGTGAACGCAGCGGCCCTGTCCCGGGCGCTATGTAAACGCAGCGGCCCTGTCCCGGGCGCTATGTAAACACAGCGGCCCTGTCCCGGGCGCTATGTAAACGCAGTCCCCCTGTCCCGGGCGCTATGTAAACGCAGCGGCCCTGTCCCGGGCGCTATGTAAACGCAGTCCCCCTGTCCCGGGCGCTATGTAAACACAGTCCCCCTGTCCCGGGCGCTATGTAAACGCAGTCCCCCTGTCCCGGGCGCTATGGAAATGCAGTCCCCCTGTCCCGGGCGCTATGTAAACGCAGTCCCCCTGTCCCGGGCGCTATGTAAACGCAGTCCCCCTGTCCCGGGCGCTATGTGAACGCAGCGGCCCTGTCCCGGGCGCTATGTAAACGCAGTCCCCCTGTCCCGGGCGCTATGTAAACGCAGTCCCCCTGTCCCGGGCGCTATGTAAATGCAGTCTCCCTGTCTCGGACGCTATGGAAATGCAGTCTCCCTGTCCCGGGCGCTATGTAAACGCAGTCTCCCTGTCCCGGGCGCTATGTAAACGCAGTCCCCCTGTCCCGGGCGCTATGTAAACGCAGTCCCCCTGTCCCGGGCGCTATGTAAACGCAGCGGCCCTGTCCCGGGCGCTATGTAAACGCAGTCCCCCTGTCCCGGGCGCTATGTAAACGCAGCGGCCCTGTCCCGGGCGCTATGTAAACGCAGTCCCCCTGTCCCGGGCGCTATGGAAATGCAGTCTCCCTGTCTCGGACGCTATGGAAATGCAGTCTCCCTGTCCCGGGCGCTATGTGAACGCAGCGGCCCTGTCCCGGGCGCTATGTAAACGCAGCGGCCCTGTCCCGGGCGCTATGTAAACGCAGCGGCCCTGTCCCGGGCGCTATGTAAACACAGTCCCCCTGTCCCGGGCGCTATGTAAACGCAGTCCCCCTGTCCCGGGCGCTATGTAAACACAGTCCCCCTGTCCCGGGCGCTATGTGAACGCAGCGGCCCTGTCCCGGGCGCTATGTAAACGCAGTCCCCCTGTCCCGGGCGCTATGTAAACGCAGTCCCCCTGTCCCGGGCGCTATGTAAATGCAGTCTCCCTGTCTCGGACGCTATGGAAATGCAGTCTCCCTGTCCCGGGCGCTATGTAAACGCAGTCTCCCTGTCCCGGGCGCTATGTAAACGCAGTCCCCCTGTCCCGGGCGCTATGTAAACGCAGTCCCCCTGTCCCGGGCGCTATGTAAACGCAGCGGCCCTGTCCCGGGCGCTATGTAAACGCAGTCCCCCTGTCCCGGGCGCTATGTAAACGCAGCGGCCCTGTCCCGGGCGCTATGTAAACGCAGTCCCCCTGTCCCGGGCGCTATGGAAATGCAGTCTCCCTGTCTCGGACGCTATGGAAATGCAGTCTCCCTGTCCCGGGCGCTATGTGAACGCAGCGGCCCTGTCCCGGGCGCTATGTAAACGCAGCGGCCCTGTCCCGGGCGCTATGTAAACGCAGCGGCCCTGTCCCGGGCGCTATGTAAACACAGTCCCCCTGTCCCGGGCGCTATGTAAACGCAGTCCCCCTGTCCCGGGCGCTATGTAAACACAGTCCCCCTGTCCCGGGCGCTATGTGAACGCAGCGGCCCTGTCCCAGGCGCTATGTAAACACAGTCCCCCTGTCCCGGGCGCTATGTAAACACAGTCCCCCTGTCCCGGGCGCTATGTAAACGCAGTCCCCCTGTCCCGGGCGCTATGTAAACGCAGTCCCCCTGTCCCGGGCGCTATGGAAATGCAGTCTCCCTGTCTCGGACGCTATGGAAATGCAGTCTCCCTGTCCCGGGCGCTATGTAAACGCAGTCCCCCTGTCCCGGGCGCTATGGAAATGCAGTCTCCCTGTCTCGGACGCTATGGAAATGCAGTCTCCCTGTCCCGGGCGCTATGTAAACGCAGTCCCCCTGTCCCGGGCGCTATGTAAACGCAGTCCCCCTGTCCCGGGCGCTATGTAAACGCAGTGTTGATGTGAGCGGGGTGTTGATGGGGGGGGGGGGTTGATGGGGGTGGGGGGGTTTGATGGGGGTGGGGGGGGTTTGATGGGGGCGGGGGGGGTTGATGGGGGTGGGGGGGGTTGATGGGGGTGGGGGGGGGTTGATGGGGGTGGGGGGGGGGGTTGATGGGGGTGGGGGGGGGGTTGATGGGGGTGGGGGGGGGTTGATGGGGGTGGGGGGGGGTTGATGGGGGTGGGGGGGGTTGATGGGGGTGGGGGGGGTTGATGGGGGTGGGGGGGGTTGATGGGGGTGGGGGGGGGGATGTTGATGGGGGTGGGGGGGGTTTGATGGGGGTGGGGGGGATGTTGATGGGGGGGGGTTGATGGGGGTGGGGGGGGTTTGATGGGGGTGGGGGGGGTTTGATGGGGGTGGGGGGGGTTGATGGGGGTGGGGGGGGTTGATGGGGGTGGGGGGGGTTGATGGGGGTGGGGGGGGTTGATGGGGGTGGGGGGGGGGTTGATGGGGGTGGGGGGGGGGTTGATGGGGGTGGGGGGGGGTTGATGGGGGTGGAGGGGGGTTGATGGGGGTGGAGGGGGGTTGATGGGGGTGGGGGGGGTTGATGGGGGTGGGGGGGGGTTGATGGGGGGGGGGGTTGATGGGCGGGGGGGGGGTTGATGGGCGGGGGGGGGTTGATGGGGTGGGGGGGGGGTTGATGGGGGTGGGGGGGGGGTTGATGGGGGTGGGGGGGGGTTGATGGGCGGGGGGGGGGTTGATGGGGGTGGGGGGGGTTGATGGGGGTGGGGGGGGTTGATGGGGGTGGGGGGGGGTTGATGGGGGTGGAGGGGGGTTGATGGGGGTGGGGGGGGTTGATGGGGGTGGGGGGGGGTTGATGGGGGTGGAGGGGGGTTGATGGGGGTGGGGGGGGGTTGATGGGGTGGGGGTTGATGGGGGGTTGATGGGCGGGGGGGGGTTGATGGGCGGGGGGGGGGTTGATGGGCGGGGGGGGGGTTGATGGGCGGGGGGGGGGGTTGATGGGGTGGGGTGGGGGGGGGTTGATGGGCGGGGGGGGGGGGTTGATGGGGGTGGGGGGGGTTGATGGGGGTGGGGGGGGTTGATGGGGTGGGGGGGGGGGTTGATGGGGTGGGGGGGGGGGGTTGATGGGGTGGGGGGGGGGGGTTGATGGGGGTGGGGGGGGGGTTGATGGGGGTGGGGAGGGGGGTTGATGGGGGTGGGGGGGGGTTGATGGGCGGGGGGGGGGTTGATGGGGTGGGGGGGGGGGTTGATGGGGTGGGGGGGGGGGTTGATGGGGTGGGGGGGGGGGTTGATGGGGTGGGGGGGGGTTGATGGGGGGGGGGGGGGGGTTGATGGGGGGGGGGGGGGGGTTGAGGGAAAGCGGATATTTCTGACGGTTTCACTCACCTCCCGCTCCAATCTGCGGTTGTTCTGATTCCCGGGCCCGCCGTGTGCCGATGGCCGGGTTTGGATTCGCTTCTCCCGCTGCGCTCAGCCCGATGGCGGCCGATTAAAAACTTCCCCAAATAAAAACCAACCGCTCGCAGCCGCCCGGCGGAGATGGAGGCGCCACACTGCCGTAAAGCGGGGTGTCGGCCCGCGGCGCCACACTGCCGTAAACTGGGGCCGGCTGGCGGCCCCCCGACACTGTCGCAAACAGGGAGCCGGCCCAGTGCCGTATAGCAGGAGCCGGGCCGCGGCCCGACACTGTCGTAAATGCCTCTCTCTCCATTGCGCCTCTTAAACCTCATTCAGCGACGATTGCTTAATCAATAACTGATCTGCGATATCTATGGGGTCCGAATAAGCAGCTTGATTTCGGTTAAAAGGGACGAACACGTTTAAATGCATGAAAGGCCTCCCAAATCTACTTTACGGCCCTGCTTCCACACTCGGAGACCACGTCGGCACCTCTGTACGATACTGTCGTAAAATGTCCCAATTTACTTTCTTTTCAAGGGCAATTTCGAAACTGAACGGGGGCTGGAACTACTTTTCTAAATGTTTTATCTCAGGCCAAACTGAACAAAGCAAAACATTTGCCGGTTCTGCTTTTTAATTTGGTGCCACAACGTCAATCTTCTTTACGGCTATGAGGCAACGCCGCCGGCGGCGGGCCAGTGAAACAAGGAGTGTGTGAGCGGCGCCAGGAGGGCCCCCAGTCTGATTGAGGCTGACCTCCCACTGCTGACGCCACTGCTGGCCGGAGGAGAAACGATGTGGAGATGCAGGCGTTGGACTGGGGTGAACACAGTGAGAAGGCTCACAACACCAGGTTAAAGTCCCAACAGGTTTGTCTGGTAGCAAATGCCACGAGCTTTCGGAGCGCTGCTCCTTCGTCAGGTGGAGTGGGAGATCTGCTGACAAACGGGTGTTGTTAAAACTCTTACTGTACAAACAGCATTCCAGTGCCTGGGGGGTCTGGATAGATGTGGGGAACACAGTGAGTAGTCTCACAACACCAGGTTAAAGTCCAACAGGTTTATTTGGTAGCACAAGCCACTAGCTTTCGGAGCGCTGCCCCTTCTTCAGGTGAGTGGGAATTCTGTTCACAAACAGGGCATATAAAGACACAGACTCAATTTACAGAATAATGGTTGGAATGCGAATACTTACAGCTAATCAAGTCTTAAAGGTACAGACAATGTGAGTGGAGAGAGCGTTAAGCACAGGTTAAAGGGATGTGTAATGTCTCCAGACAGGACAGTTAGTGAGATTTTGCAAGCCCAGGCAAGTCGTGGGGGTTACAGATAGTGTGACATGAACCCAAAATCCCGGTTGAGGCCGTCCTCATGTGTGCGGAACTTGGCTATCAGTCTCTGCTCAGCCCAATGTCCCCAATGGCAGCGAATCCACAGCAAGTTGCTGCTTGTGTAAAAATTGGTGAGAGTCGTAGCGGACATGCCGAATTTCCTTAGCCTACTGAGAATGTAGCAGCGTTGGTGGGGCTTTCTTAACTATAGTGTCAGCATGGGGGGACCAGGACAGGTTGTTGGTGATCTGGACATCTAGAAACTTGAAGCTCTCGACCATTTCCACTTCATCCCCGTTAATGTAGACAGGGGCATGTTCTCCTTTACGCTTCCTGAAGTCGGTGACAATCTCCTTCGTTTTGTTGACATTGAGGGAGAGATTATTGTTGCCGCACCAGCTTACCAGATTCTCTATCTCTTTCCTGTACTCCGTCTTTTCTTTGTTTGAGATCCGCCCCACTACGGTGGTGTCATCAGCAAACTTGAAAATCAAGTTGGAGGGGAATTTGGCCACACAGTCATAGGTGTATAAGAAATATAGTAAGGGTCTTAGGACACAGCCTTGTGGGACACCAGTGTTGAGGATGATCATGGAGGAGGTAAGAACATAAGAAATAGGAGCAGGAGTAGGCCATCTAGCCCCTCGAGCCTGCCCCGCCATTCAATAAGATCATGGCTGATCCGATAGTGGTTTAGTTCCACTTACCCGCCCGCTCCCCATAACCCTTAATTCCCTTAGGTGTTGTTGCCTATCCTTACTGACTGCGATTTGTGGGTTAGGAAGTTCAGGATATAGTCGTAGAGGGAGGAGCCGAGCCCTAGGCCACGGAGTTTGGAGATGAGTTTTGTTGGGATGATGGTGTTGGTGGCTGAGATGTAGTCAATAAATAGGAATCTGACATAGGTGTCCTTGTTATCCAGGTGTTCCAGGGTTGAGTGTAGCGGACAGGGAGATGGCATCTGCTATGGACCTGTTGCGGCCATAGGGGAAGTGTAGTGGATCCAAGCAGTCTGGGAGGCTGGAATTGATTCGTGCCGTGACTAACCTTTCGAAGCCCTTCATAATGATGGATATCAGAGCCACCGGACGGTAGTCATTAAAGCACTTTCCGCTTTGTTTTTTGTTTTGGGTGGTTCCCCCCTTATTTGGGAGCTGCCCTTCTTGCTTTGTCTCTTAGTCTGTTTGCTGTTTTAGTTTATTTGGTTTACCTAAAAGAATGTAGGCCATTCTGCCCTTCAAGCCTGTCCCGTGATTCCAGTAAGAAGTTTAACAACACCAGGTTAAAGTCCAACAGGTTTATTTGGTAGCAAAAGCCACACAAGCTTTCGAAGCTCCAAGCCCCTTCTTCAGGTGAGTGGGAATTCTGTTCACAAACAGAACTTATAAAGACACAGACTCAATTTACATGAATAATGGTTGGAATGCGAATACTTACAACTAATCCAGTCTTTAAGAAACAAAACAATGGGAGTGGAGAGAGCATCAAGACAGGCTAAAAAGATGTGTATTGTCTCCAGACAAGACAGCCAGTGAAACTCTGCAGGTCCACGCAACTGTGGGAGTTACAAATAGTGTGACATGAACCCAATATCCCGGTTGAGGCCGTCCTCGTGTGTGCGGAACTTGGCTATCAGTTTCTGCTCAGCGACTCTGCGCTGTCGTGTGTCGCGAAGGCCGTGATTCCATACCATCATGGCTGATCTATGCTGGCCTCAGCTCCTTCTCTGTGCCATTTTCCCCGTCGTCCTCGATTCCTCGATCTATCAAATATTTATCCACCTCCACTTTAAATACTTCTAATGATCCAGCCTCCAGCACCCTTTGGGGCAGAGAATTCCAGAGATTCACCACCCTCTGTGAGGAGAAATTTCTACACACCTCGGTTTGAAATGATTGGCCCTTTATCTTGTAGCGATGTCCCCTTGTTCGAGACTCTCCCACTGGTGAAAACATCTCACCATCTACCCTGTCCGGCCCCCTCAGGATCTGATATGTTTGAATAAGGTCACCCCCTCACTCTTCTAAACTCCAAGGAATACAGAGCTGGACTATTTAATCTCTCTTGATAGGACAACCCTCTCATCCCAGGAATTAGCCTGACGAATCTCCTGTGGACTGCCTCCAGTGTTACTATGATAAAAACAAATTACTGCGGGTGCTGGAATCTGAAACAAAAACAGAAAATGATGGAAGATCTCAGCAGGTCCGACAGAATCTGTGGAGAGGGAACAGAGATAATGTTTTCACATTGGCCCCGTGGGAGCGAGTCCCACATTCTCGCCCACTCCCCGTGGGGGAGAGTCCCACATTCCTCCCCCACTCCCCGCGGGAGCGGGTCCCACATTCTCCCCACTCCCCCGTGGGAGCAAGTCCCACATTCTCCCCCACTCCCCGTGGGAGCGAGTCCCACATTCTCCCCCACTCCCCATGGGAGCGAGTCCCACATTCTCCCCCACTCCCCGTGGGAGCGAGTCCCACATTCTCCCCCACTCCCCGTGGGAGCGAGTCCCACATTCTCCCCCACTCCCCGTGGGAGCGAGTCCCACATTCTCCCCACTCCCCCGTGGGAACAAGTCCCACATTCTCCCCCACTCCCCGTGGGAGCGAGTCCCACATTCTCCCCACTCCTTGTGGGAGCGAGTCCCACATTCTCCCCACTCCCCCGTGGGAACAAGTCCCACATTCTCCCCACTCCCCGTGGGAGCGAGTCCCACATTCTCCCCCACTCCCCGTGGGAGCGAGTCCCACATTCTCCCCACTCCCCGTGGGAGCGAGTCCCACATTCTCCCCACTCCCCGTGGGAGCGAGTCCCACATTCTCCCCACTCCCCGTGGGAGCGAGTCCCACATTCTCCCCCACTCCCCGTGGGAGCGAGTCCCACATTCTCCCCCACTCCCCGTGGGAGCGAGTCCCACATTCTCCCCACTCCCCGTGGGAGCGAGTCCCACATTCTCCCCACTCCTTGTGGGAGTGAGTCCCACATTCTCCCCACTCCCCCGTGGGAACAAGTCCCACATTCTCCCCCACTCCCCGTGGGAGCGAGTCCCACATTCTCCCCACTCCCTATGGGAGCGAGTCCCACATTCTCCCCACTCCCCGTGTGAGCGAGTCCCACATTCTCCCCCACTCCCCGTGGGAGCGAGTCCCACATTCTCCCCCACTCCCCGTGGGAGCGAGTCCCACATTCTCCCCACTCCTTGTGGGAGTGAGTCCCACATTCTCCCCACTCCCCATGGGAGCGAGTCCCACATTCTCCCCACTCCCTATGGGAGCGAGTCCCACATTCTCCCCACTCCCCCGTGGGAGCGAGTCCCACATTCTCCCCACTCCCCGTGGGAGCGAGTCCCACATTCTCCCCCACTCCTTGTGGGAGCGAGTCCCACATTCTCCCCCACTCCCCGTGGGAGCGAGTCCCACATTCTCCCCCACTCCCCCGTGGGAGCAAGTCCCACATTCTCCCCCACTCCCTATGGGAGCGAGTCTCACATTCTCCCCACGCCCTGTGGGAGCGAATCCCACATTCTCCCCACTCCCTATGGGAGCGAGTCCCACATTCTCCCCACTCCCTATGGGAGCGAGTCCCACATTCTCCCCCACTCCCCGTGGGGGTGAGTCCCACATTCCTCCCCCACTCCCCGCGGGAGCGGGTCCCACATTCTCCCCACTCCCCCGTGGGAGCAAGTCCCACATTCTCCCCCACTCCCCGTGGGAGCGAATCCCACATTTTCCCCACTCTCGGGTAAAGAGGTTTCTCTTGAATCCCCCATTGGATTTATTAGTGACCGTCTCATATTGTTGGCGTCTAGTTTTAGTCTCCCCCATAACTGGGAACACCTCCTCCATGTCTACCCTATCAAACATCTTCATCATCTTAAAGACCTCAATCAGGTCACCCTTCGGTCTTTCCTTTCCTGGAGAAGGTTAGCTCAACCCTGTTCAATATTTCCCAGTAAGAAGTTTAACAACACCAGGTTAAAGTCCAACAGGTTTATTTGGTAGCAAAAGCCACACAAGCTTTCGAGGCTCTGAGCCCCTTCTTCAGGTGAGTGGGAATTCTGTTCACAAACAGAACTTATAAGACACAGACTCAATTTACATGAATAATGGTTGGAATGCGAATACTTACAACTAATCCAGTCTTTAAGAAACAAAACAATGGGAGTGGGGAGAGCATCAAGACAGGCTAAAAAGATGTGTATTGTCTCCAGACAAGACAGCCAGTGAAACTCTGCAGGTCCACGCAACTGTGGGAGTTACAAATAGTGTGACATAAATTCTGATTCTAGGATCCTAGAATCAGAATTTATGTCACACTATTTGTAACTCCCACAGTTGCGTGGACCTGCAGAGTTTCACTGGCTGTCTTGTCTGGAGACAATACACATCTTTTTAGCCTGTCTTGATGCTCTCCCCACTCCCATTGTTTTGTTTCTTAAAGACTGGATTAGTTGTAAGTATTCGCATTCCAACCATTATTCATGTAAATTGAGTCTGTGTCTTATAAGTTCTGTTTGTGAACAGAATTCCCACTCACCTGAAGAAGGGGCTCAGAGCCTCGAAAGCTTGTGTGGCTTTTGCTACCAAATAAACCTGTTGGACTTTAACCTGGTGTTGTTAAACTTCTTACTGTGTTTACCCCAGTCCAACGCCGGCATCTCCACAATATTTCCCGACAGTTATAACTTCTCATTCTGGTATCATCCTCGTGAAACTTATATTTTTTGCACTTTCACCAATGCCTCTGGAGATATTATTTACAGTCTGTATTAGTGACTTAGACAAAGAGACAGAGAGTGATGTATCTAGGTTTGCTGAGATACCAAACTAGGTGGAAAGGTAAGCTGCGGGGAGGACACAGAGAGGCAGCTGAGATATTATATGCCGAATTCTACCGCCCCGTCCGCCACAGAATCGGAACGGGTGAGGGGCGGACAATGGACGTGTCCTATGACCTTGGGCAGGAATATCTGGTCTCGCTTGAGCAATGCCGTAAAATTCCACCCATAGACAAGTTAGGCGAGAGGGCAACAAGATGGCAGATGGATTATGTGGGGAAATATGAAGTTACTCGGTGTAAGGATAGAAAAGGTTTAAAAAGGTGTAAGTGTTGAGACTTGGGTGCACTGGCACAAGGAACACAAGGTTAGAAGCACTGAAATTTGGCATGTCAGCTACGACTCTCACCAACTTTTACAGATGCACCATAGAAAGCATTCTTTCTGGTTGTATCACAGCTTGGTATGGCTCCTTCTCTGTCCAAGACCGCAAGATTGTGAATGTAGCCCAATCCATCACGCAAACCAGCCTCCCATCCATTGATTCTGTCTATACTTCTCGCTGCCTCGGCAAAGCAGCCGGCATAATTAAGGACCCCCACGCACCCCGGACATTCTCTCTTCCACCTTTTTCCGTCGGGAAAAAGATACAAAAGTCTGAAATCACGTACCAACCGACTCGAGAACAGCTTCTTCCCTGCTGCTGCCACCAGACTTTGGACCTACCTCATGCTAAGTTGATCTATCTCTACGCCCTAGCTATGACTGTAACACTACATTCTGCACTCCCTCCTTTCCTTCTCTATGAATGGTATGCTTTGTCTGTATAGCGCGCAAGCAACAATGCTTCTCACTGTATACTAATACATGTGACAATAAAAAATCAAATCAGATAGTGTGCAGGTACAGCAAGCAATCCGGAGACTGAGTAAATTGGGTTTGTATTCTCTGGAGTTTGGAAGAATCAGAGGAGATCCCATTGAAACGTAGAGGATTCTGAGGGGGTTGGATAGGGTGGACACCGAGAGATTGTTTCCGCTGGTCGGGGAATCTAAAACACTGGGAACAGTCTCAGCGTACGGGGTGGATCATTTAGGATTGAGATGAGAAATTCAAAGGGTTGTATATCTTTGGAATTCTCTCCCTCAGAGGATTGCGATGCTCCATTGTTGAATATATTTAAGGCTGTGGGATTGACAGAGTTTTGGTTTCTCGGGGAATTCAGGGATATGGGGAGCGGACGGGAAAATGGATTTGAAACCCCAAGATCAGCCATGATTGTATCGAATAGCAGAGCAGGGCCGATGGGCCGAGTGGTCTCCTCTCTGCTCCGAATTCTTAACTGGGTCAAATCCTTTTAAGAAGGCATTATAAAATACAAGTATGAAAATGTACAAAATATTTTTATTTCATATTTTCTCTTTCAATAAGACTTCTTTATACAAAAGACCCATTTAATTTGAAAATATACGTGAATCTATAAAATATTACAAGTCCGGTGCACACACTTTGTGTAAATGAATCTGGTGTCACTTTTTGTCATCGGTAAATTTATTTGAGTCATTCTTTTGTCGTGGTCACGAACTCAGCTCCAATCCCAGGGAACATGTCGATAAAGCACAACTTTTAAACTATGATTCCGACAACTGGATTGATTTGTGCTTTGGAGCCTCTGAACTGAGCTCAGTTTTAAAATAGCGGCAGTGAAATTTATCTTGGAGGCCAGTGCAAAACATCTGGCTCTCTGTTCCAGTGGTTGCAGACTCATAAGAACATAAGAACTAGGAGCAGGAGTAGGCCATCTGGCCCCTCGAGCCTGCCCCGCCATTCAATAAGATCATGGCTGATCTTTTCGTGGACTCAGCTCCACTTACCCGCCCGCTCACCATAACCCTTAATTCCTTTACTGTTCAAAAATGTATTTATCCTTGCCTTAAAAACATTCAATGAGGTAGCCTCAACTGCTTCACTGGGCAGGGAATTCCACAGATTCACAACTCTTTGTGTGAAGAAGTTCCTCCTCAACTCAGTCCTAAATCTGCTCCCCCTTATTTTGAGGCCATGCCCCCTAGTTCTAGTTTCACCCGCCAGTGGAAACAATGCTTCTATATTATCTATTCCCTTCATAATCTTATATGTTTTTATAGTTACCCACCTTTTGTCTACCTCCTTTTTTAAACAGTGGCGTCACATTTGCTGTTTTCCAATCTGCGGGAACCACCCCAGAGTCCAGCGAATTTTGGTAAATTACCACTAGTGCATTTGCTATTTCCCCCGCCGTCTCTTTTAGTGCCCCGGGATGCATTCCATCAGGACCAGGAGACTTGTCTACCTTTAGCCCCATTAGTTTGCCCAACACTACCTCTTTCGTGATAATGATAGTTTCTAGGACCTCACCTGCCACCGCCTTCCTGTCATCAATTTTTGGCATGTTATTTGTGTCTTCCACTGTGAAGACCGACACAAAACACCTGTTCAATGCCTCCGCCATTTCCTCATTTCCAGTTATTACATCCCCCTTCTCGTCCTCTAAAGGACCAATGTTTACTTTAGCCACTCTTTTTCGTTTTATATATTTGTAGAAACTTTTGCTATCTGTTTTTATATTCTGAGTTAGTTTACTCTCATAATCCATCTTACCTTTATTTATAGCTTCTTTCATGGCTTTCTGCTGACCTTTAAAGATTCCTCAATCCTCTAGTTTCCCATTAATCTTTGCCACTTTGTATGCATTTTCTTTCAATTTGATACCCTCCTTTATTTCCGAGGATATCCATGGCGGATTATCTCTTTTTCTTCCTTATCAGATCTCGCTGCCCCGGCCCCGGAACCCCAGCTGCTCTGGAAGTGTTGGCACTGGCTGCAGGGAGTCCAGGCGGCGACCAGGCTGCCAGGCCTGCTCCGTTAGCCAGGAGAGACCGCTGGGCTGAGCCCCTGGCCGGGGGAGAGGGACTGGGGGCCGAGCCAGGATATCCCCTTGCCCTGCTCTGGGCTGGGGGTTTGGGTTGTGTTTCCCCTGCCCCAGCTTCACCACCCTTACTGCTTCCACTGGCTGATTGAAACTAATAGAAATACTACTGGTTGCATTCCACTCTGTCTGGCTCCCAGTCCCAGTGGCAGCTCGCTCTGTCTGGCTCCCAGTCCCAGTGGCAGCTCGCTCTGTCTGGCTCCCAGTTCCAGTGGCAGCTCGCTCTGTCTGGCTCCCAGTCCCAGTGGCAGCTCGCTCTGTCTGGCTCCCAGTCCCAGTGGCAGCTCGCTCTGTCTGGCTCCCAGTTCCAGTGGCAGCTTGCTCTGTCTGGCTCCCTGTTCCAGAGGCAGCTCGCTCTGTCTGGCTCCCTGTTCCAGAGGCAGCTCGCTCTGTCTGGCTCCCAGTTCCAGTGGCAGCTCGCTCTGTCTGGCTCCCAGTTCCAGTGGCAGCTCGCTCTGTCTGGCTCCCAGTGGCAGCTCGCTCTGTCTGCTCCCAGTCCCAGTGGCAGTTCGCTCTGTCTGGCTCCCAGTCCCAGTGGCAGCTCGCTCTGTCTGGCTCCCAGTCCCAGTGGCAGCTCGCTCTGTCTGGCTCCCAGTCCCAGTGGCAGCTCGCTCTGTCTGACTCCCAGTCCCAGTGGCAGATCGCTCTGTCTGGCTCCCAGTCCCGGTGGCAGATCGCTCTGTCTGGCTCCCAGTCCCAGTGGCAGCTCGCTCTGTCTGGCTCACAGTCCCAGTGGGTGCTCGCTCTGTCTGGCTCCTAGTGGCAGCTCGCTCTGCCTGGCTCCCAGTCCCAGTGGCAGCTCGCTCTGTCTGGCTCCCAGTCCCAGTGGCAGCTCGCTCTGTCTGGCTCCCAGTGGCAGCTCGCTCTGTCTGCTCCCAGTCCCAGTGGCAGCTCGCTCTGTCTGGCTCCCAGTCCCAGTGGCAGCTCGCTCTGTCTGGCTCCCAGTTCCAGAGGTAGCTCGCTCTGTCTGGCTCCCAGTTCCAGTGGCAGTTCGCTCTGTCTGGCTCCCAGTTCCAGAGGCAGCTCGCTCTGTCTGGCTCCCAGTTCCAGTGGCAGCTCGCTCTGTCTGGCTCCCAGACCCAGTGGGTGCTCACTCTGTCTGGCTCCCAGTGGGTGCTCACTCTGTCTGGCTCCCAGTGGGTGCTCACTCTGTCTGGGCTCCCAGTGGGTGCTCACTCTGTCTGGGCTCCCAGTGGCAGCTCACTCTGTCTGGGCTCCCAGTGGCAGCTCGCTCTGTCTCGCTCCCAGTGGCAGCTCGCTCTGTCTGGCTCCCAGTCCCAGTGGCAGCTCGCTCTGTCTGGCTCCCAGTCCCAGTGGCAGCTCGCTCTGTCTGGCTCCCAGTCCCAGTGGCAGTTCGCTCTGTCTGGCTCCCAGTCCCAGTGGCAGTTCGCTCTGTCTGGCTCCCAGTTCCAGTGGCAGTTCGCTCTGTCTGGCTCCCAGTTCCAGTGGCAGCTCGCTCTGTCTGGCTCCCAGTTCCAGAGGCAGCTCGCTCTGTCTGGCTCCCAGTTCCAGAGGCAGCTCGCTCTGTCTGGCTCCCAGTCCCAGTGGCAGCTCGCTCTGACTGGCTCCCAGTCCCAGTGGCAGCTCGCTCTGTCTGGCTCCCAGTTCCAGTGGCAGCTCGCTCTGTCTGGCTCCCAGTTCCAGAGGCAGCTCGCTCTGTCTGGCTCCCAGTTCCAGAGGCAGCTCGCTCTGTCTGGCTCCCAGTCCCAGTGGCAGCTCGCTCTGTCTGGCTCCCAGTCCCAGTGGCAGCTCGCTCTGTCTGGCTCCCAGTTCCAGAGGTAGCTCGCTCTGTCTGGCTCCCAGTTCCAGTGGCAGTTCGCTCTGTCTGGCTCCCAGTTCCAGTGGCAGCTCGCTCTGTCTGGCTCCCAGTCCCAGTGGCAGTTCGCTCTGTCTGGCTCCCAGTCCCAGTGGCAGTTCGCTCTGTCTGGCTCCCAGTTCCAGAGGCAGCTCGCTCTGTCTGGCTCCCAGTTCCAGTGGCAGCTCGCTCTGTCTGGCTCCCAGTTCCAGAGGCAGCTCGCTCTGTCTGGCTCCCAGTTCCAGAGGCAGCTCGCTCTGTCTGGCTCCCAGTTCCAGTGGCAGCTCGCTCTGTCTGGCTCCCAGTCCCAGTGGGTGCTCGCTCTGTCTGGCTCCTAGTGGCAGCTCGCTCTGTCTGGCTCCTAGTTCCAGTGGGTGCTCACTCTGTCTGGTTCCCAGTGGGTGCTCACTCTGTCTGGGCTCCCAGTGGCAGCTCGCTCTGTCTGGGCTCCCAGTGGCAGCTCGCTCTGTCTGGGCTCCCAGTGGCAGCTCGCTCTGTCTGGGCTCCCAGTGGCAGCTCGCTCTGTCTGGGCTCCCAGTGGCAGCTCGCTCTGTCTGGGCTCCCAGTGGCAGCTCGCTCTGTCTGGGCTCCCAGTGGCAGCTCACTCTGTCTGGGCTCCCAGTGGCAGCTCACTCTGTCTGGGCTCCCAGTGGCAGCTCGCTCTGTCTGGCTCCCAGTCCCAGTGGCAGCTCGCTCTGTCTGGCTCCCAATTCCTTTGCGCACTAACCCAAGTGTTCACACTTCATGTGTGGATGCAGAGAATGAGCATTTGCACTGATTCTCTCAGACTCTGGGACCCTAACCCCCAGGCTTAACCTTTCCTGACCTGTCTGTGTCGTGTCAACCAGGAGTCCCTGCCCAGAGGTGGGGGGGGGGAATGGCACTGGTACGAGCTTATTGCCCCTTCCTAAAGCCAGGGCAATGAGTTCCATTGCCCTCCAACTCAACACTGGCCAATCGTGGGGCCTCCCTGACCTGCGCAGCTCAGTAGCAAACTCTACCGTGTGGGGAGCACGGAGGACAATGGACCCAGTGATTGGCACCTTCACAATGGCGGAAGAGTGGGGGGGGGGAGGGATGGGAGGGCAAGATAATCCATGTTGAGTAACATCACCATTGACCTGGCTGCCCAGAGACAGAAATATATCCAGTGGAGAGCGAGTGGCAATCTGTAAGTGACTCATCAGCCACCGGCCCAATCCCCCACCACTGTCAGTGCCTCTCTCTCCAAACCTCGGCAGCATTCC